>NC_134567.1:16328497-16538167 GCF_025594145.1 Primulina tabacum
GGAAGGCCTGTGACGTCGTCAGGAAAGACGTCGGGGATGTCTCTGACTACTGGCACATCTGATAGCGATGGAGTGGGCATGTCAGGTGCTGCGATGATGCTGGCCAAGAAATCCTGACACCCCTTAGAAATTAGTCTCCTCGCCTGCGTGCACGAAATCATGCGAGGGAAACTCCTCTATCTAGCTGGCTCAAATAGGAACTGCTCCATGCCCAGCGGTCTGACCAACACTGATCTCTTCTGAAAATCGATCAGAACTTTGTTCTTAGTCAGCCAGTCCATTCCCAATATGATGTCGAATTCTGGCATCTGCAATAGGATTAAATCTGCATATACTAGGTGGCCATGCAGTTCTAGATCGATATCTCTGACCACACTGGTAGCTAACAGCTCTTCCCCTGATGGGACTGTCACTGAAAAGTTCACGTCTAGGCCAATGGACTTGAGGTCCAAATGATTAGAAAACGTCTCCGATATAAAGGAGTGAGTGGCTCCTGAATCTATCAGTGCCGTTGTTGCTAATCTCTTTATGAAAATGTTTCCTGAGGGATGCGTTAGCACAACACAAACTTATATCCCAAAATTACTAACATAAACCTCAAGCATAATAGAACTCAATATCCCAAGGCACACAAAATATTACTGGCACACTAATAATCCCAAGTAAAAAAAAAATTCAACATGCAAGGCAAAATATTACTGAGCTTAGGTAGCAAAGTTTACCAGTCAGTAAAGTGGTGTCTGGGTCCGCCTCCTGTGTATGCATGGCGAATACCCTGCCCTGGGTTGGCTGCTTCCACTGCGGGCACTCTTTCAGCATGTGATCCGTATCTCCACATTTAAAACACTTCCCGGATCCCCATAAGCACTGACAGGGGTGCTGGCGATTGCATTTCTGACACACTGGGAAGTTACCAGGCTTCTGAGGCACCCCTTGCTGCTGGATAGGACCCTTGCCTTTCGGCGGTCCCTGATAGGGTTTCTTTCCCGGTTGCCCCTGGTAAGGTTTCTTGAACCGAGGCCTCTGATGCTATTGCTGCTGCGGTGGGGCCTGATAGGGCCTCCTGCCCTGCCTGTCTGCCTCAATATCCCGCTGGTCTTGTTCTGCCGCCAAAGCCCTAGAAACGGCAACTGCGTATGTAGTAGGGCTAGCTACCCTCACATCACGGCGCAAGATCGGCCGCAAACCATCCATAAAATGCCTCAGCTTTGCCTGGGCATCCTTCGCAATGAGAGGCACGAAGTAACATCCCCTCTCAAACCTCCTAACAAACTCTGCAACACTGCTATCTCCTTGTCGCAGCACCATAAATTCCCTAGTCAGCCGGGATCGTACTTCTTCAGTGAAGTACTTGGCGAAGAACACTTCTTTGAATCCATTCCAGGACAACGTCTGCAAATTAACTGCCACCGACGCACTGTCCCACCAACGTCTGGCATCGCCTGTTAAGAGAAATATGGCACAACGGACTCTGTCTGCATCCTGCAGCTCCATGTAGTCAAAGATCACTTCGATGGACTTAATCCATCCCTCTGCTACCATCGGGTTAGTAGATCCCGAAAACTCCTTAGGATTCATTCTCTGGAACCTCTCATACACCGCTTCTGGTATAAGCCTCTCCCCCGCGCCAACTGCAGCCTGATTCCTCGCAAACTGTGCGAAGAACTGAGTCATTCCTGCCAGCATCTGCGCTTGCATATCTGGCGGTGGAGGTGGAGGATTGGCTCTCTCCTAATTTCGGGTCTCTCGATCCTCTTCCCTTGCTTCTCGGTCAACCACACATCTAGGAGGCATTCTGTCCCATCAATTACCCAACACGTAAACCCACTATGCGTGAACATGATATCGATGACATAGGATGCACGAAATCTAAACTCAAAACATGGATATGCTGAATTCATGATTCAATGCTTACTACATACATAATGCAAAAATTAAAACTTACAGACTTGAGGTGTGACTTCGAGAGCTTCTTGCGACTGGCAGTAGGCATAACTCTTTATAGGAACCTCGCTCTGATACCAACTGTAACGAACCGTATTCTTTACTACTTAAAATTTGCGGAAAAATTAAAAATTTTCTTGAATATAAACATCCATACGGTCGTCAACTCATCGTTCATAAAAATATCTTTGAAATCATCCAACACCAATAAAACTTGCTAACAAAATACTTGTCCCAAACATCTCTCACCGAAACATAAAAAAAATCAGAGTATTTTAAACATGCATAAAAATGTTAAAATAACATGGGCGGTCCTCGGGTCTAGCCTTCCGCTCAGTCCAAGCCTGCCCCTTGGTCGCCACCTCCGGTCTCCTCATAGACATCCTCACCTGCATCGATCAAGTCTAGTGAGTCTAAAGACTCAACACGTATAAACTGGAAATAGCAAGTACTACATAATAAAACCACATGCAACTTTAAAATAGAACATACATACTTGAAGATTGGATTTGAAATGAACTTGAACTTGCATACGTACATAGACGTGCCATAACTTGAAAGCTTTCATAAACATGCTTACATACTTGATCATACTTAAACATGCATGACTTCATTTTTGCGTAGAGGATGTTTCAAAGCAAGTGACCCATACATAATAAACGCCTGATCAAACAAACCACAGTACTGGGCTGACAGGGACGTATCCACTGCCACATACATGAGATCCTAGTTCATAATTTAACGGGCTGGTTGGTCCCCGTTAATAATTTAACGCTTTCCAACCACGATCTAACCCGTTCATAATTTAACGGGGTGGAGAGGTCCTCGGCCACGTTCACCGACTTCCAAACTCATTCATAATTTGGTCACAAGACAATTAGCATACCTCAAAAACTTAAAATATTTTTCTTGCACGTCAACATACTTACTTGGTGTTGAGAGATTCGTTGGACTTCGATTGGGGGCGTTGCTGCACTTACTAATCATGAATTTGCATGCTTATCTACGTAACTTAGACATAATTTCAAGCTTACATAAGTACTCATTCAATTCCTTATTACGTTGTAAATTCCCATGACTCGACTGCGTAAATCACTGAACTAAAACCATGCCATAAACCCCCCCCCCACCCTCCCAAAGCATAATATAGAAATTTTCCCCAAAGTTGTGAAGGACACGGACCCCGTGCCTACCTCCGTGTAGGGGTCCGTGTAGACTCGGATGAGAAGGCTCGAAAGGGAAGGTGGACACGGACCCCGTGTCAGGGTCCGTGTAGACTCTGGAAAAAGGCACTTCGGTGGAACAAGGGCACGGACCCCGTGTGGGGGTCCGGGTGAGGGTCCGGGTACCTACTGTGAACGCGAACTTACGAAAATTTTGTACATGTTTCGCTTAACTTTCTAGACTCGATTGCGCGGACTATGAATCGACACTCCAAGGCTCATCCTAGCACGCCATAACCTCAAACCAAATTCGTACAAATCCCCAAGGCGACTATGTTCACCCTACGACACATACCATTCAAAACATTGTAATTGACATCAAAAGTTACCCACGACTTTTAATTAAATCGAGCGCCTATTGACATGAACCGTGTAGAACCCGAAACTTAGACTACATATAAACCATGCATAATTCTAATATTTAAATTAAAATGATTTTTGTTGCATGAGTATTTAAAGTGCCTTTCTTTAAAGTTAATTATTTCATTTCAGTAGTTTTAATTTTATTCTTTCAGTTATTTCAGTGAGGCCGGACTGGAGTTGGAGCTTTGAGATAGAATTTAAGATTTAGAAAACATTTCCGGAATTTATTTTAGCTAGCAAGTAAGTTCATTTAAGCTAAAAAGGAAGTTTGAGGATTTAATTTAATTACTTGAGGTGAGTAGGAAAATAAGCTCATTTGAGTTACTTAATTAAGGGATTAATTCAATAAATTAATTAAGGGATAGATAAGGCTCTTAAGGTATTAATATTTAGTAACTAAACAATTTCTCCCCTTCATTTTATTGTATTTTCCGCCTCTTAATAGATTAAGCATTACCATGCCAACTCATCACCCTTTTGACCCATTCTTTTTGGTGTTAACATGCTAATCTTTCTTTTATGATTATTCCACCTTAATTAATTAATTATTGAGCATTATCTTAGTTTAGAAAGCTTAAGATTTCGGCCCCCACCTTCTAGAGCCATCCATCAACTCATTTGATATCAAACAACAATTCAAAATTCAAAATGAGGGAGACTTGGTCTTGAGTTGCCCCTTATATTTTGCACCCACTTCCCTCACTCCCCTAACCATCTTCCCCTCTCCCTAAGCTCGAAATTCAGAGTCATTTTAGAGGCAAAAATCGAGGTGCTAAGGGAAAACAAGAGAGAAAAATTCAGAATCAAGCTAAGTAGCAAAGCGCTCCACCTCCTCCGCGCCGGATCGTCTCTTCTTTTCGTTTTTCTTTCAAACGAAACCAGGCATGCATATATTCTTCCTTGACTCTTCAATCAAGTCATACTATCATATTTTTATGTTTCATGATCCCCCTTTCATGTAAAAACCGAAATACATCAGCATTTTCAGAAAAAAGAACAACATGCAGAATTTCGGCCCCTTTCTTTTCAAGCTTCACGGTTTTCTTTGATGTTGTGGTTTCAGGTATTGGTTCGGTTCCAGGATCCCAAGGCAACATCTAGACATGTTCTAGGATGGATTAGGATCACTTTAGTCCAGTACTTCAACCCCCATGCTTGCTGGAAATTCAAAAATGCCAGCAACTCCATTGGTGTCCATTTGTGTTCGAAAAAAATTCAGTTTGCTGTCATGAGGGTAAAGGATCTGAATTTGGCTGCCCCAGGGGCCTATAGCCATGGTTAGATCACTTCCCTAACATGTCTAAGACATGACAAAGTCGTCCTTTTGGTGGCTTGGTCCATGGTTAATCGGTTTTTAAATCAAACGCAAGAACAGCCTCTCCCCTTCTCGGCCCCTTTGATTTTGACAGCATGTGTTGGTTCGAGTATGGTGGAATGGTGTGGATCTTGGTTGGCCTAAAGCCCTTAGCCACGGTTCACACCATGCCCCAAGATGTCTAGATCGTGCCATGGTCAATCAAATGGCCACTGGAACAAGACGAGACAACAAGCGAAGCACAACATCCCTCACGCGCGCAAAGGTGCTCTCGGGTGAATCTTTTCGGTTGGTTGCTGGAATGCTGAGGATTGTGGCTGGCATAGGGCCCCTAGCCATGGTTCAAATCATTCCTTGGGATGTTGGTAAGAGGTTTTAGTCGGTGGTTAAAGCCCCAATGGCAATTAACCTCGCAAAATGACGCAAGCAAACCAAGCACGGTTGTTGTATTTTTGGGACAGCAACTTGCTGTGTCGGTTCGGTGGCTCGTTCGAGTTCTTGGTTGGCTTTTAGCCTATGACCTTGGACTGGACAGTGCCTCATTGAGTTGAGAAGGTCATGTTTTTGACCGTTTGTCATTCGGATCATTTTTGAGGTCGTACGAGAATATACGGTGCGATGTGCCAAATTGACTCTCGAAAGAGCGTTTCATGTTTTGGCCTCCATTCACCTAGATTTCGGCCATCACCATTTTAGGAGCATTATTTTATCATTTTAGGCATATTTTAATCATGACTACATGACGGTTCAGTGTTGGTTCGGGTTGGTTCGGAGTCATGATTAAATACGATGTCTGTAGGCGTAATTGTCACATTTTAGAATGTTATTGCATAGTTTGGTCCCATAAATCTATTGCATATTTTTCATGACATATTTAGGTTAAAGCGAGCCTGGGAACGATCCAATCCAAGCAGTAAATTATTACAGGATATTTAATTGTGCCATTTAATAATATTAGGTGCATAAATATATAAAATGTTCATTTTTGAGATTATGCGATATTGCTTGTTGCCATTTCACTATCATGGGATTATTGCTAAATCCGGTCGCCAGTTACCGGTCCGGTCGCCAGTTACCAGTCAGTTGAGTTTGTTTCACCCAGTATACTGTGGCTACAGTCTGATCAGACGTTTACTATTTTATCCGGTCGCCAGTTACCGGTCATGGGAGCATTTTATTATCCGGTCGCCAGTTACCGGTCAGTTTCAGTGCAGGGGCCACTTGCGTATACCATAATCTCACCAGAAAAATTATTACAGGCTATTTCAGTACAGGGCTCCAAGGAGCAAACATTTTTACCATGATATTTTCAGTTCAGTTATGCACGTATTATAATTAATCATGACACGACATTTTTATTCCATGAAATTTTACTATAGTATTTACTCGTTATTTACGATATATGCATGTTGAGTCTTTAGACTCACTAGACTTGATTGTTGTAGGTTCTGATGATGCCGGGGCCGAGGGCGGGGACCAGTGAGCAGGCTCGAGTCGACAGTAGTAGGACCCGAGGACCTCAGTTCAGCATTTATTTTTAATTGATGGCTCAAACGTTTTAATTATTGTTGGAAAAACTTTTTACTGTTATTTCAAAAAATGTTAATTCTTCCGCTGCCACATTGAACATCAAACTTTATTTATAAGTTCATTTATGAAGGAGGCAATTTTAATTATTTAAAAAGAAAAATTTTAAATTTTCCGCAAATTTCCAAGTAAGGATTTTAGGCCTTTACAGATGGTATCAGAGCGGTGGTTCTGTATAGGGTTGTACTACTACTGACCACGAGAAGCTCTCGAAGTCACGTCTTCGGTCTGTAAGTTTATATTTACGCATTTTCTTTAAAGCATGAATTATTTTCTTAACGGCATGATTTCATGTCCAGATTCATTTTATTTGTTCAGTATTTAAATTTAAATAAATTATGGAATTATGCATGTTAGTTACGTATGGGTTATGTATGGAACAGTATGGCCCCTAGACATATCCTTGAGCGCCCTACTGGGGAGGAGCCTCGCCGAGAGGACAGAGAGGAGCCGAGGCAAGAGAGAGACTTACCACCTCCACCTCCACTGGACATGAATGCCCAGATGTTAGCTGGGATGACTCAGTTATTCGCACAGTTTGCGGGGAACAATGCTGTGGCGACCAGGCCGACAGGTCCCGAGGCTGTCTACGAAAGATTCATGAAGATGCGTCCGAAAGAGTTTTCTGGGACGTCTGACCCCATGATTGCTGAGGGCTGGATCAAGTCTCTCGAGGTTATCTTCGAGTTCATGGAGCTTGGAGATGCAGACAGAGTCCGATGTGCCACATACTTATTCGGAAGAGATGCCCGCTTATGGTGGGAAGGAGCATCGGTAGCCCTGAACATGGCTACGCTGAGTTGGGTATGCTTCACGGAGGTGTTCTACTCCAAATACTTTGCTGAGGAAGTGCGCACCAGGTTGACCACTGAGTTTATGAGCTTGAGGCAAGGAGATATGACTGTTACGGAGTTCATCCGTAAGTTCGAGAGGGGTTGTCATTTTGTACCCCTGATCGCAAACGATGCTAGAGCCAAGATGATGCATTTTCTGGTGGGTCTACGGCCGATCTTGCGCCGTGATGTTATAGTGTCTGACCCTACTTCTTATGAGGTCGCTGTCTCCAAAGCCCTAGCCGCAGAGCAGGATCAGCGTGATATCGAGAGAGATCGCTTGGGAAAGCGACCAGCCCAGGTACCGCACCGCCCTCCTCCTCAGCAGCATCAGCAGCAGAACAAGAGGTCTTTTCACGGGCCGCCTAGAAACAGAGGCCAGTAGCAGCAGCGGGGACGCCCGCCCCGAGGGCTCCTGAGCGCCCAGTCTGTCCTAAGTGTTCACATCGCCATCTTGGAGCATGTTTTTACGGCTCAGGAAAGTGTTATAGGTGTGGTAGTCCAGACCACTTATTTCTGCAGTGCCCTCAGAGGAACCTGCCTACCCAGGGCAGAGTGTTTGCTCTCCATGCGACGGAGACGAACCCCAATACTATGCTGATGACAGGTACCTTAAGCTTTGAGTCTGCATTTGGAACTTAATGTTTTTGGTTAATATTTTGAACATAGAATTGCGTTAGGATTGCATGCTCTACTTTGTAATATTTTGGAAATTTAAGTTAGAAGAACTTCAACCTTTGCATGTCTATAAGTTTAGTCTTTGTAACTATTGGGTTCAACTTAGAGTTCCGATCTTTTAGGGAGAATTTTTATATCCGATTTCGCTACGAAGGCCTTGATAGATTCAGGGGCCACTCACTCATTTATTTCAGAGGTCTTTGCTAATTTCCTCAAAGTTAAGACCATTGGGCTTGATATAGCCTATTCCGTAGTACTGCCGTCTGGCGAGGAGATGGCAGCCACCAGTGTGATCCGAGACATAGATCTTGAGCTCCATGGCAACCTTGTTTATGCGGATCTGATCGTACTGCCGATGCCAGAGTTTGACATTATACTAGGGATGGATTGGCTACTGCGGAACAGAGTTTTGATTGACTTCCAGCGGAGATCTGTTCTATTCCGACCGCCTGGAATGACGCAGTTCTTATTTGAGCCAGACAGGTACTTTCCTCTACCACGTATTATTCCATATGTTCAGGCTAGGAAGCTCATGCATAGAGGGTGTCGGGCGTTTCTAGCAACCTTTGTATCTGTCCCCGAGGCGCCCAGTCAGTCACCCTCAGATGTTCCGATTGTTAGAGACTTCTTAGACATTTTTCCTGAGGACGTCTCTGGTATGCCACCTGAGAGAGAGGTGGAGTTTTCCATAGAGCTTATGCCAAGTACGGCTCCGATCTCAAAAGCACCGTACCGACTTGCACCGACAGAGATGGCAGAGCTTAAGAAGCAGATTCAGGAACTTCTTGACAAGGAATTCATTCGCCCTAGTTTCTCACCTTGGGGCGCGCCAGTCTTGTTTGTTAAGAAGAAGGATGGCTCTATGAGACTTTGTATTGACTATCGGGAGTTGAACAGGGTTACAGTGAAGAATAAATACCCACTTCCGAGGATTGAGGATCTGTTTGACCAGTTGCAGGGAGCTTCGATTTTCTCTAAGATAGATCTGCGTTCCGGTTATCACCAGTTGAAGGTGAGAGATGCTGATGTTTCAAAGACAGCTTTCAGGACTCGTTATGGTCACTACGAGTTTCTTGTGATGCCGTTTGGTTTGACAAATGCGCCAGCGATCTTCATGGATCTCATGAATCGCGTATTTCAGCCATACCTCGACCAGTTTGTGATAGTATTCATAGATGACATTCTCGTCTACTCCAAGAATCGGGAGGATCACAACAGGCATCTGGCCACAGTGTTGCAGACATTGCAAAAGCACAAATTATTCGCAAAGTTCAGTAAATGCGAATTCTGGTTAGAGAAGGTGGCGTTCTTAGGCCACATTGTATCCAGCAGTGGTATTGTGGTAGACCCAGCGAAAGTTGCAGGAGTCAGAGATTGGCTTGTGCCGCAAAATGCATCAGAGATCCGCAGTTTTCTTGGCTTAGCAGGATATTATCGGAAGTTCATTAAGGAATTCTCTTCGATTGCAGTTCCACTCACAGCACTGACCAAGAAGAATGTGAAATTTGTTTGGAGCGAGGAGTGTCAGAAGAGCTTCGATACTTTGAAGAAACTCTTATCTCAGCACTAGTTTTGGCCGTGCCGTCAGGGTCCGGTGAGTTTGTTCTGTATACCGATGCTTCGAAGCTCGGTCTTGGCGCAGTATTGATGCAGCATGGGAAGGTGATAGCTTATGCTTCTAGACAGTTGAAGACTCATGAGAAGAACTACCCTACCCATGATCTAGAGTTGGCCGTAGTAGTTTTTGCCTTGAAGATTTGGAGGCATTATCTGTATGGAGAGAAGTGTCAGATCTTTACCGACCACAAGAGCCTCAAATATTTCTTTACGCAGAAGGAGCTGAACATGCGTCAGAGGCGTTGGTTGGAGCTTGTGAAGGATTATGACTGTGACATTAGCTACCACCCGGGTAAAGCTAATGTAGTTGCGGATGCATTGAGCAGAAAAGTCGCAGTGATGGCTCATTTGACAGTGTCGAGACCTCTTCAGATTGAGATGCAGATGTTTGATCTTGAGAATTATCCTCAAGGTAGAGTTCCCCGTCTATCTACCTTGACCAATCAGTCTTCCCTTTTGGACCGTATTTGCAGTGGTCAGTCATCAAATGAGCAGTTAGCAAAGTGGAAGCAGAGGGATGAGGCCAAGGGCAGTGTCTTATATTCAGTCAGTGATGGTATTGTGAGATACCGAGACAGGATATGGGTTCCTAGCAGTGATTCTATACGAGCAGATATCTTATCAGAAGCCCATACGTCGCCGTACTCTATTCATCCAGGGAGTACGAAGATGTACAAGGATCTGCAGCTATTGTATTGGTGGCCAGGGATGAAGAAGGATATCAGGCGATTTGTGTCCGAGTGTCTGACTTGCCAATTAGTGAAAGCGGAGCATCAGAGACCAGCAGGTTTGCTCAAGCCTCTCCCTATTCCCGAGTGGAAGTGGGAGAATGTTACCATGAACTTTGTGACCGGATTGCCGAGGTCAGCCAGAGGATTGAATGCTATCTGGGTGATTGTAGATCGTCTTACCAAGTCAGCGCACTTCTTGCCTATTAAGACGACTTTCACCATGATTCAGTATGGAGAGCTGTATATCCGAGAGATAGTCCGACTCCATGGTATTCCAGTTTCTATCGTATCTGATAGAGATCCTAGATTCACTTCCTCATTTTGGAAGAGTTTGCATTCGACTATGGGTACGAAGTTGCTGTTTAGCACAGCTTTTCATCCGCAGACAGATGGGCAGTCAGAGCGAGTCATTCAGATTTTAGAGGACCTTCTCCGTGCTTGCGTCATTGATTTCTCAGGGAGTTGGGAGTCGAACTTGCCATTGGTTGAGTTCACCTACAACAACAGCTTCCAGTCTTCCATTGGTATGGCTCCGTATGAAGCACTATATGGCCGCAAGTGTAGATCTCCTGTTCATTGGGATGAAGTAGGAGAGAGAGCAGAGTTGGGTTCAGATATTATTCAGCAGACTGTCGATGTAGTAGCCCGGATCCATGATAGAATGAGGATTGCTCTGAGTCGACAGAAGAGTTATGCCGATCAGCGGAGGAGAGATTTAGAGTTTGCTGTCGGCGACCATGTCTTTGTGAAGGAGGCACCTATGAAGGGTGTCATGAGATTTGGCAAGAAAGGGAAGCTCAGTCCGAGATTCATTGGACCATTTGAGATCCTCTATAGAGTTGGGACGCTAGCTTATCGTGTGGCTCTTCCGCCGAATCTGGCCGGAGTACACAATGTGTTCCACGTCTCCATGCTGAAGAAGTACATGGCGAACCCTTCGCATGTCCTAAACTTTGAGCCGTTGCAGCTTACTCCGAACCTATCTTATGAGGAGAGGCCAGTGCAGATCCTAGACAGGCAGGAGAAGAAGCTTCGGAACAAGCTGGTTAAGCGAGTCAAAGTCAGATGGCTCAACCATTCAGAGGAGGAAGCTACATGGGAGTCTGATTCGGAGATGAGAGATCGTTACCCCGAGTTATTCGGTGAGTTTTAATTTCGAGGACGAAATTTCTTTTAAGGGGGGAAGGATTGTAGAACCCGTAACTTAGACTACGTATAAACCATGCATAATTCTAGTATTTAAATTAAAATGATTTTTGTTGCATGAGTATTTAAAGTGCCTTTCTTTAAAGTTAATTATTTCATTTCAGTAGTTTTAATTTTATTCTTTCAGCTATTTCAGTGAGGCCGGACTGGAGTTGGAGCTTTGAGATAGAATTTAAGATTTAGAAAATATTTCCGGAATTTATTTTAGCTAGCAAGTAAGTTCATTTAAGTTAAAAAGGAAGTTTGAGGATTTAATTTAATTACTTGAGGTGAGTAGGAAAATAAGCTCATTTGAGTTACTTAATTAAGGGATTAATTCAATAAATTAATTAAGGGATAGATAAGGCTCTTAAGGTATTAATATTTAGTAACTAAACAATTTCTCCCCTTCATTTTATTGTATTTTCCGCCCCTTAATAGATTAAGCATTACCATGCCAACTCATCACCCTTTTGACCCATTCTTTTTTGTGTTAACATGCTAATCTTTCTTTTATGATTAGTCCACCATAATTAATTAATTATTGAGCATTATCCAAGTCTAGAAAGCTTAAGATTTCGGCCCCCACCTTCTAGAGCCATCCATCAACTCATTTGATATCAAACAACAATTCAAAATTCAAAATGAGGGAGACTTGGTCTTGAGTTGCCCCTTATGTTTTGCACCCACTTCCCTCACTCCCCGACCCATCTTCCCCTCTCCCTAAGCTCGAATTTCAGAGTCATTTTAAAGGCAAAAATCATGAGGTGCTAAGGGAAAACAAGAGAGAAAAATTCAGAATCAAGCTAAGTAGCAAAGCGCTCCACCTCATCCGCTCCGGATCGTCTCTTCTTTTCGTTTTTCTTTCAAACGAAACCAGGCATGCATAAATTCTTCTTTGACTCTTCAATCAAGTCATACTATCATAGTTTTATGTTTTATGATCCCCCTTTCATGTAAAAACCGAAATACATCAGCATTTTCAGAAAAAAGAACAACATGCAGAATTTCGGCCCCTTTCTTTTCAAGCTTCACGGTTTTCTTTGATGTTTTGGTTTCAGGTATTGGTTCGGTTCCAGGATCCCAAGGCAACATCTAGACATGTTCTAGGATGGATTAGGATCACTTTAGTCCAGTACTTCAACCCCCATGCTTGCTGGAAATTAGAAAATGCCAGCAACTCCATTGGTGTCCATTTGTGTTCGAAAAAAATTCAGTTTGCTGTCATGAGGGGAAAGGATCTGATCGTGGCTGCCCCAGGGGCCTATAGCCATGGTTAGATCACTTCCCTAACATGTCTAAGACGTGAATAAGTCATCCTTTTGGTGGCTTGGTCCATGGTTAATCGGTTTTTAAATCAAACGCAAGAACAGCCCCTCCCCTTCTCGGCCCCTTTGATTTTGACAACATGTGTTGGTTCGAGTATGGTGGAATGGTGTGGATCTTGGTTGGCCTAAAGCCCTTAGCCACGGTTCACACCATGCCCCAAGATGTCTAGATCGTGCAATGGTCAATCAAATGGCCACTGGAACGAGACAAGACAACAGGCGAAGCACAACACCCCTCACGCGCGCAAAGGTGCTCTCGGGTGAATCTTTTCGGTTGGTTGCTGGAATGGTGAGGATTGTGGCTGGCCTAGGGCCCCTAGCCATGGTTCAAATCATTCCTTGGGATGTTGGTAAGAGGTTTTGGTCGGTGGTTAAAGCCCCAATGGCCATTATCCTCGCAAAACGACGCAAGAAAACCAAGCACGGTTGCTGTATTTTTGGGACAGCAACTTGCTGTGTCGGTTCGGTGGCTCGTTCGAGTTTTCGGTTGGCGTTTAGCCTATGGACTTGGACGGGACAATGCCTCATTGAGTTGGGAAGGTCATTTTTTTGACCGTTCGTCATTCGGATCATTTTTGAGGTCGTACGAGAATTTACGGTACGATGTGCCAAATTGACTCTCGGAAGAGCGTTTCATGTTTTGGCCTCCATTCACCTAGATTTCGGCCCTCACCATTTTAGGAGCATTATTTTATCATTTTAGACGTATTTTAATCATGACTACATGACGGTTCAGTGTTGGTTCGGGTTGGTTCGGAGTCATTATTAAATATGAAGTCGGTAGGCATAATTGTCACATTTTAGAATGTTATTGCATAGTTTGGTCCCATAAATCTATTGCATATTTTTCATGACATATTTAGGTTGCAGCGAGCCTGGGAGCGATCCAATCCAAGCAGTAAATTATTACAGGATATTTAATTGTACCATTTAATTATATTACGTGCATAAATATATAAAATGTTCATTTTTGAGATTATGCGATATTGATTGTGGCCATTTCACTATCATGGGATTATTGCTAAATCCGGTCGCCAGTTACCGGTCAGTTTCAGTGCAGGGGCCACTTGCGTATACCATAATCTCACCAGGAAAATTATTACAGGCTATTTCAGTACAGGGCTCCAAGGAGCAAACATTTTTACCATGATATTTTCAGTTCAGTTATGCACGTATTATAATTAATCATGACACGACATTTTTATTCCATGAAATTTTACTATAGTATTTACTCGTTATTTACGATATATGCATGTTGAGTCTTTAGACTCACTATACTTGATTGTTGTAGGTTCTGATGATGCCGGGGCAGAGGGCGGAAACCAGTGAGCAGGCTCGAGTCGGCAGTAGTAGGACCCGAGGACCTCAGTTCAGCATTTATTTTTAATTGATGGCTCAAACGTTTTAATTATTGTTGGAAAAAATTTTTACTGTTATTTCAAAAAATGTTAATTCTTCCGCTGCCACATTGAACATCAAACTTTATTTATAAGTTCATTTATGAAGGAGGCAATTTTAATTATTTAAAAAGAAAAATTTTAAATTTTTCGCAAATTTCCAAGTAAAGATTTTAGGTCTTTACAAACCGAAACCTCAAAAATACTCCCAACATCGTACTAAGCATACCTAAACGCAGCAACGATCATCCGACGATCCCCAACGAAGCCTGCAACAATAAAATCTCAAGAACACATCAAAACATAATCTCGGAAAAACGCAGTTTGAGCAGTCCCACGAAAAATGCCATAACCCACTCAATTTTTGTCCAAATATTTCGAATTTACCGTCAAATCGAAGGTATCAAAAAGTTATACAATTCTCTAGTTGAAAGTGTTATCAAAATATCGACTGAAAACCCGCAGTTTCAACCAAAACAGTAAAAACGTGATTTTTGATCCCTAAAATGGTTTCAAAAGTGATCCCAACACAATTGCTCAAACTTCTACACATCGTACACATGGTTTTACACATAAATAATAACGCACGCATAATATGACATGATTGATGCATCAAGAACAGATTATACGTGCCTTTTGATGATAAACTTTACCGAAACGGCGACACCGAAGCGGAGATAGAAGCGAGGTTGATCCGGGACGAACGTGACGCGATTTTCTTGCAATAAAATCGATCAAAACTTGCTGAAAATTGACAAGGGAAGGGCCGGCTGCTGTTCTCCTCTTAGAACCCTAGGTTTTGCTCTTTAAAAAATAAAAGAAGTGGAAATCTGAATGTGTGTGTGTGTTTAGGCGTTATTAGTGTGTGTAAAAGTGTGTGTGTGTGTGTGTGATTAGTAAATTAGGAAAATCACTTAATTAAATAATAAATAAAACTATTTAAAATACTAACACTCTTTAAAATTTAAATAAAATCCCTCAATTAAAATAATGAACAAAAAGAAAGAAGCTAATTTTAAAAGTTTCAAACTCTTAAATCACTAAATAAATAAATTTTAGGCTTTAAAATACTAACAACTTAGTAAGTCCTTTAAAATGCCTCATCCTCAACTTAAAATAAAAGTATCACATTTTAAATTGCCAAGATTCGTCCCCAGTCTCTTTTCCTCAATCCCGCCTCGAATAATCGCATGAAACATGAAACTCGAAAAACATCTTAACGTGCATCACAATAAACATGGATAATTTAAAATAATGCATTTTCATAATTATGCATGGCTAAAACTCTTTTAAAATTAATTAAATGATTTAATAATTAAATGAATGCATGGATTAAACGTGCACTGAATTTGGGCACTACAATTTTAATTTCATCGTTGCATAGGCAATTACTTGCCCTTTTGAATGAGAACACATCACAATCCTCTTTTGATGCATCATTATAAATTGTGAAATTCTTGCCTTCTTCGGGAAGTATTAATACTAGCGTAGAAATGAGTTTCTTTTTCAAGATCTAAAAACTCTTCTCACATTCTTCACTCTAATTGAATTTAGAGTTCTTCTGAGTGAGCCTGGTGAGCGGAAGAAAATCCTTCAACACATTTTCTTAATAGTCAACTAATCCCAAAAACTTCAAATTTCTTCCAGCATTCGATCAAGGCCAGTCTATGATTGCCTCCATCTTATTGGTGATCCACTGATATGCCCATTTCAGAGATTATATGACCGAAGAATGTGACATTTTTTTAATCATAATTCACATTTTTTTAATTTAGTATTTAGTTATTTTCCTCTGAGCATCGGTAGAGCAAGACGAAGATCTTCCTTGCGGTCTTACTCACTTGTTGAATATGCAAGAATGTCATCAATAAATGCTACCACAAACTTGTCAAGGAATTTTCTTGAACACTCTGCTCATGAGTTCTATGAATGTTGCTGGAGCATTGGTCAGGCCAAAAGGTATTATCGTGAACTCATAGTGTCCATACCTTTTTCTTTTTAAGGCTGTTTTAGGAATATTCTCTGCCTTGGCCTTCAATTGTGGTAGTCTGACCTTAGATAGGGCTTTGAAAAGATCTTAGCTCCTTTTAACTGATAGAAAAGGTCATCTATTCTTGAAAAATGACATTTTTTCTTGATCTTATTGAGTTCTTTGTAGATCGACACACTATCTTGTGCTTTCACCATTCTTTTGTGTCAATAAGACTGAAGCTCCCAAGGAGAGGCACTTAGTCAGATTTGTTTTTGACTAACAAATCTTGGAATTGATCTTTTAGCTTCTTGAGTTCAACTGAAGCAATTTGCTAGGGTTCCTTAGATTTTAGTGTAGCACGAACCATCAAGTTACTTTCGAATTCTACTTCACAGTCTGAGATAATTCAAAATAACCTTTCCGAAGCTCGCTACCATATGAATATTTTATATCTTGAGCTTAATTCCTTCTTTTGCTTATCTTATTATTGCTAGTTAGACTTCTTCGCCACACTCCATGCCTTTCTAGATCTGAGAAGCAGAAAGAAAAGATTTCTGTCCTTATCCTTGCCATAAAATATGATTTATTCTTGGATTGGAGTTTGGCATTCTTACCTCGACCATCTACCACTGCATGATTCTTGTCCAACCAACCAATTCTCAGAATGACGTTGAAATTTACCATAGTACACTAAATTAAATCGGCATTGAATATATGCGTATCCATACTTATTGTATTCTAAATTATCACGATTACTATCTACAAACTTAAAACCAATATATAATCTTAGAACATAATTCCTTATCTGCATATTGACTTAAGTCCCAATAGTTATAACATAGTTAAAATTTCTTTCAACCTTGTATGGAAGAAATTAATTCCTCAAACAATTCTTCTTTTACTAAATCTGTCTTTAATCAAAACTATGAGCCTAACATGTTTTAATACAAATAAGTTTTGTTGGATGTCTTTCTCCACAAATCTTTCCCCTATTTTTCTTTTTACTATAACAAGAGTCAAAACCTATTATGCATGCTACATTTCCCTTGATGTCCACCAATATCTCATAACTCTCTCTATTTACCTAAGGTAATGACCTTAATTTCTTAACTTAAGTTATTGTTTCTTACCTCTATTAAATATTCCAAAATCTTACATATTTAAATTTATCGCTTAATATCCCAAATTTAAATGTCCATACCGTTAATTATTGACATAAAAATCAACTTTTATATCTGAATATCAAAACTTATACAATTCTTATCTCATATTTTCATAAATAATTTATTATTCCCGAATCAAACATTTCATCTTAAGTCGGAAGCTTATCTTCGATAAGTAAATTCCCAAATGTAAGTCAACTCATATCAGAGTATTTGTATTCCCAAAAATATAAGTCAAATTATCTCTGATAGGTATGTTTCCAATATAATTCAACTTATCTCTGTACATTCTCAAAGAAATGTTACACTTCTTTCTTTCATATCATTTAACCATAATACCAGTCTAGCCTACCTTATCATCTCTTCATCATCACTGTTTTTTTTTTCAACTACTTCCATAGGTGCTTCTTCTTCTTCTTCTTCTTCCATGTTTTCCATGACAAGGTGCATATAGTTATGTTGTTCTTGCATTGTATCCATATCACCATGAAGCTTGGAGATGTAACGTTCTTGCTTGCTAGAAAGGTCTTCATGTTGATAAAGAGAGCGGTTAGCAAGATCCTTCTCAGTTTCAATCTTTACTATCAACTTTCGATTAGGGGTCGTATCACGTGAGATGGGTTACATAGTGTTAGGGCGAGCTGGCTCTTTGATCTGTCAAGGCGATAGGTGAGACGTTGTATATCAGTTTGAAGTAGGTTCTTGATCTTTACGAGTTCTTGTTCTCTTGTTTTTCTATAGCGATTTGATCCTTTAGGGTTGCAATCTCTCGTGTTTAGGTTTCAATGGTATGTTGACGCTTGCGAAGGACGGATTGAGCACGAGCACGAAGGCATCCGTTGAGGTAAAATTCCAGAATTGAATAAAGGATAGAAAGGCACAAAGTTGTCATGGAAAATTTTCGATACTAAGAGTTTGCAGACCGATTGAAGGAAATAGATTTCGAATTTCTCAAAGAATTTTTGGAAAGAATGAGAGTTTGTTTCAGAATGTACTAGGCTTTTGCCAAAATTTGACTTCTTCAAATTTTGTCTGTCAAATTCCCAGCGGGATTATGAACCTGGCGGCTCTGATACCATTTAAATGTCACGCCCCGTGTCCGAAGCGTCGGTGACATCCGGCATTGTTTTACGATTTTTTGAAAATAATTAAGCCTCGTATCAAAATGCCAAAAACCAGTCTTTTTCATAAATTAAACATTGTCTTTACATTGACAATAGAAATAAGAATACATCAGAGTTGCAAATGCGGAAACTGAACAAAAGGAAAATAAAGTCTTGATTTCTTGTATCTTGCTCATCGGCTACCATCCCCAGAAGACTTCTTGTTCCTCCTCATTTATTTGCTCTTCATTTTTATCTGAAATTTGTAAGGGGTGAGTGTTTTGGGAAACACTCAGCAAGTGGGGGTCGATCGATTTCCAATGATACATATAGAACTTAATCTTTAAAACATTTCTTTAACAAACTTTCAAATCTTATTACTTTTAACTCATCATAACAGAAACGAAACAAATATGGGACAGAGGTTTCAGACGATTCAGAGCAATTCAGAAACAGATCAGAACAATTCAGAACAGAATAGATCGGAACAGACAGAACACTGTTACTCATCTCATTTCCATGGTCAAATTGTCCCCAATAGGTTAGTCCTTTAAGGGGTGAGGTCAGAACACGGTTTTTTACCCACCGATGGGGGCCAGACAGAATCACAATTCTCGTCCCATTTCAAATTCGAATCGTAACAGTGCAACACATATTCAGAGTTTACCAGACAGAACGTATCAGAGTTTTCAGATATCAGAGTTTCAGACGGATTCAGCGGAACCAAAGAATTTTGAATAACAGACTGAGCATATAATCGATCGAAATTTTAAACGGACAGACTTCATATTTTCGAAAATGGAGACACACAATCATGCATGTCATAATATATATTCAAGTTTAAAAATACAAACGAATATATAACAAAAGCCCACTTACTGAAATGCGAAGTTATAGTCCTAATGTTTGCTTGACCTTCGAATAGACTTCTCCCGAAAATTGGGCAGCACTTCGTTTATTTCTTTGAGAAGATTCAGGCACGATTTTAGCAGCACTTTGACATCGAACTTCTTCCTCGCTTTGGACGAAATTTTGGAGAGTTTTGTGGAGGGGTGAGGGCCAAATTCTTCAAGGCTTTTTGGTGCAATTTTCATTCAACCTTGAGGTGGTATTTATAGGTGAGGGAAAGGCTTTTCATCTTGCCATGGCCGAAATCTTGGGCTCCAAGGATGAATTAATTGTGGTCAAGCTCCATCTCAAGCACCAAGGGTAATTTCCTGCATCATAAATGTCTCCTAGCCTCTTAGTTCCTCCCTTAGCTCATTCATTGGTTATTTCAATGGTCATTTCTTGCATACTAAGTTTGTCCAAACCTTTAGCTCCTCCTTTAGCTCTCTTTTTGGTCTTTTTAGGACAAGCATGGTTGAGCTTCTTTGAGCTGGAAGATCGAGCTCATAAGCTAGGGGTTTTTTCCCCAAGAATGAATGAACTTCCTTGAGCTGAGGGTTTTAGCTTTTGAGCTGAGAGTTTCTTTTCCAAGAATCTTGGAGCTTCCTTGAGCTGAGGGTTTTAGTTTGTGAGCTGAGGGTTTCCTCTTTTTGAGGTGCTTTGCTTCGAAAAATCCGGGTTCTCACAAAGACTGCTCCACCTGGTAAGGGAAAGAAGCGTTCTTTCTAGCATCCCAAAAAGAATGTGCCCTTGAAGAGGCACTCTCCGAATCCCGTTGTGACAGCCACACCAGTAAAGGCTGACAAGACTGCTAATATCTGTCATTACTCAAGAAGCCTGGACATTAAAGGCGTAACTGTAGACAATATCTTGTCCAGAAAGGTTCTGGAAATGGTAAGTTATTTATTGAAGTAAACATTTCAATTAACTCTACTTCTTGGATATTAGATATCGGCTGTGGCTCACATCTCTGTAATGATTTGCAGGTGATGGAAAGAAGAAGAAGGCCAAGGGAAGGTGAGAGCTTCTTGAGGACGGGAAATGGGGCAAGAGTTGTTGCCAAGGCTATGGGAGATGTTTGTTTGCTTTTGAACAATGATTTTAAGTTGATTTTAAGATATGTTTTGTTTGTACCTGATTGGTTAAAAACATTTACTCAATTTCTATGCTTGATAAATATGGATATTCTTGTTTATTTAGTAAAGATGTTTGCAACATTTACAAGAATGAATGTTTGATTGGTACGAGAGAACTTGAAAACGATCTTTATAACTTAAAATTGAAAGATATTCCACTAAACAATATCCAAGCAATAACAACAACAAACAAACGAAAACAGGATACTCCAAATTCAGCACAATTATGGCATGCTTGATTAGGACATATTTCTCTAAGAAGGATGAACAAGCTAGTGGGAGTAGGCATGTTTGATATGTATTATATTAATTCTCTCACGACTTGTGAATCCTATCTGAAAGGAAAGATGATCAAAATTCCCTTTAAGGGCCATGTGGAGCGAGCCAAAGGGTTTTTGGATTTCATTCATACCGATGTGTGCGGTCTGCTTAGCATCACCACTAAGCATGGACATGCCTACTTCATCACCTTTACCGATAACTTTTCGAGGTATGGGTATGTGTATTTGATGAAATACAAATCTGAATCCTTTGAAAGGTTCAAAGAATTCAGAAGTGAAGTAGAGAAACAGTTGGGACAAAGAATCAAGTAACTTCGATCGGATCGAGGTGGTGAGTACTTTAGTGCCGAGTTCCAAGAGTATCTTAGGAAGAATGGGATTCTCTCGCAGTGGATTCCGCCTGCTACACCGCAATTGAATGGTGTTTCAGAGCGTCGTAACCGAACTTTGATGGACATGGTTCGGTCTATGATGGGGTTCACAGAGTTGCCGCCATCTTTCTGGGGATATGCACTTGAGACAGCGGCACTGTTGTCGAACAATGTCCATTCAAAGGCAGTTGATAAGAAACCATATGAGATATGGATGGGTAAGCCTCCCAAATATTCTTATCTTAGAATATGGGGATGCCCTGCTTATGTGAAGCAGATAGTGGGAGATAAATTGGATAGTCGATCCATTTTATGTTACTTTGTGGGATATCCAAGGAATTCAGTTGGATACTATTTCTAGCATCCTCAAGAAACAAAGGTATTTGTTTCTAGGAATGCAACCTTTTTGGAAAAGAAATTTCTATTTGATGGAAAAATAGAGATGATAGAACTCGAAGAAGTTCGAGAGACACCCACAATTGCAGAACCCACAACCGAAGAGCCAAGAGAGCAGATACAAGCTCCTAGAAGATCAGAGAGAATCTCGAGACCAACAATGAGGTATGGTCTGCTTCTTGAAGAGGGCCATGAAGAGCCTATGAAACGTCTGCTTATTCGTTTTTTTAAAAAGTACTAAAATTTTTTTTTTTAAAACACATCATTTTAAAAATAAACATCCAACTGCCATTTAAAAATCCAAAGGAAAATAATTTAAAGCATAAAATCGTCAAATATTTTACCAACCTAAAAACATTATTTGAAAAGTATAGCCCATACTATAACCTCTCAAAGTTCTTGATTATACTTTAATACAAATGAATCGTAATTCGATGTTGAAACTCGTTTGTAAACACTGTATGATCTAAATTCGTTCCTAGTCGATTCAGCCGCCTAAAACATGGATAAAGGTCGCTTGAGCTCGAGACTAGCATCTGTGATGTTGTGTATTGCGTTTCTTGGTAAAGGCATGGAGATGCCCAAACATGCAGATGTGTAGTCATATGATGATTATACCGAACAACCCTCCCTCGAACTTTCCAAGTGGTTATCATTCATCGAGAGGATAAGTTCGTGGTTATGATTGTACACCATTAGTCCTTACGACACGGGACAACACTGAGGCTCTATATGCTAGGGCTGTGCTTTGACTCGTTTACCGGCTCCAGGAGAGTCATCAGGTGGCGAGGTTGGGTACAGTTGCGACACATATAGGAGCCAGTGCATTGTAATCAGGGATTCACCGCTCACCTACGGGTGTGGATATCCTATGTGATCTAATGAAATAATAGTGCATGGAATCTCTGGCCAGAGTACGAGATGTACGTTGGAGAAGGAGTTCTCCAAGTAGTACACGCGATGCCACTATTATAGTTATCACATAGTTATCGAATTAATATGCAACCCTCGATGAACCAATGGTTGCAGATTCGATCGGGATATTTGAGATGAAGGGACCGTACTGTACGTTAATCATAATTGACTGGTTTTTGCAGGCACTATCAGTGATACCTAGGGGATCATGGGGCGATGCTACTAGACGCTCTTACCATGATCCGATGGGTGAAATCAGAAATGAGTTCTAACATTCTTGATCAAGGTGTTGTTGAAAAGAATGGGGCTAACTAGGGTAAGCCCGAATAAAGGATTATGTCCTGAATCACAAAGAGTTGTGAACCCACGGCTAGCTATATCCCTGAACCATTGAGGGTCACACAAGCACTGGATCGTTTGTTCCCGTTGAGAGAATAAATTCAAGAAGTTGAATTTATATTATAATATAGTAAATTCAAGGAGTTGAATTTATGATAATTAAATTTTGAGAAAATAAATTCAAGGAGTTGAATTTATAATATAGTAAATTCAAGAAGTTGATTTTATGAAATTTGGAGAGAATAAATTCAAGGAGTTGAATTTATAAAATTTGATAATTTAATTTATTAAATTCAAAAGTTGGGTTTATTAAATATTAAATTTTGGAGGTAATAAAATTTAAGGAGTTGAATTTATAATTTAAATGATAAATTCAAATGTTGAATTTATAATGTATTTAATTTATTAAGTTCAAAAGTTGAGTTTATTAAATATTAAATTTTGGAGGTGATAAATTCAAATAGTTGAATTTATAATTTAAATATTAAATTCAAATGTTGAATTTATAATATATTTAAATTAAATGTAATGGGTGTATGTATTATGGGCTTGTAGGAGTACAAGACAAACATGCATATTATTAAAGCTCTTAATTAGACTTTAAAAGATAATTAATTAATTAAACTAGTTGGACTAGGATAATTAATTGATTAAGCCCATTAAGTGTTTAATTTAATTAATGGGCCCTAAGCTTATATATATGTGTGTATTATGCTTAGGGTTAGACACAATTCATTCATAATTTTGAAAACCCTAGCCTCCATCTCCTAAGGAATTTCGAAAATCCCATCTCCCAAAAGTCTCAAAATTTCGGCCATCTCCTTTTGAAGGAAAACTTTGAGCCGACTCTCGTTTTCAATCTCCAACGTAAAACTTCTTCTAATTTTTCTAGTGCGAATTGGAAGAGGAAAAAATCATCTAGTCGTGGACCTGATTAGAAGAAAGGAGTCTCTTGAAGAAAGTTCGTAGGGAATCATCAAGAGCTAATCCGTTTATACCGGATTAGTTGGAGCCACGTGATAATAATTCACAAAGGTATAAAATTTCAACACCCTATGAATGTTTATGTTTAAACCATACGAGCGCCCAAATCAAAACATATTTTGATTGTCAAAATAAAATAAAATTTTTAAAACTTCCGCTGCGTTTGGGCGTGTAGAAAACCGAGATCCAACAGTGGTATCAGAGCCAAGTTTTTTTCTAAATCGTATGGTTTGATATTGAATAATTTATTTCTAACCACACAAGAAAATTTTTCATAAAATTTAGCACCACGAAAATTTATTTTTTTTCAGATTTTCGAAACAAAAAAAAAATTTTTAAATCTGCCCGGAACTGTTCCGGGCAGTCCGTGCGGGCAGGGCCGCGCACGGCAGGGCGCAGCGTGCGCGCAGACATCGGAAGCCTGCGCGCACCGCGCGCGCGCGCGCCTTTGCATGTTCTGCGCGCACAGGGCCGCTGCCGCTGCCCGAAACGTTCGGGCAGCGAGGGCGGCTGCCCGGGATCGTCTCGTGAACCGTGCTGGATGTTGGGCCTGAATTGTTTGGGCCTAGGATGTAATTTTCTGAATTTTAAAATTTTTAGGTAAAATTGATATTTTTGAAAATTGGTTCAATTTTTATTTTGAAAAATTGATTTTTAGAAAATTAATAATTTTCTTGTAAAATAAATAATTAAATGTGATTTTAATTATTTATGGTAAAATCAGTTTTACAAAAAATTAATTTTTATTGATTTAATTGGAAATTAAATAAAGGAGTTTATTTAATTTAATAAATTCTTTAATAATTGTGGTGGTTAGTGATAAAATTATTAGATATATGATTTATCAATTAATTAAATTTTTTAATTAAATTGATGTTAATATTTGATATTAAATGTATGAAGGATGATCAAGAGCCTTGACCAATGTGTTAGGTGTATGTTAGGATATTTTACTGTTTTATTCGTTTTTAATATTTGATATTATTAAAGTGGGCCTGGTTTATGGCCCGTTCTTACCCCATGAGATGTATCTCTTATGTGCCATGGCTATTTAAATGTAATTATTAGAAATAGTGGGAGATCAAGATTGGAAGATGGTGGGCCCGATGAATGAGATGAAGACATGTAAAATATTGGAAGCTCATGTAATAGTTGCATTTGCATCCCTGCATTCACCTAGGTTTGGACCTGGATCTATGTATGGCTCACATAGATCTAATTGTGTTGGCGATCGATCATCCTTATTTATTGTTGAATGACATATTATGATATATGTGATATATAGTAGTATGCATGTATGTATATTATTAAATAATATAGTTGCATGAATCCGGCAAACATACAAACTCGTGGCACGCGATTTTTAAATTAAAATGATGAGACAATTATAAAATTAAAATCCCTCATTTTGAATATGATTCAAAATTTATATCAAACCGAAAAAGTAAAAATTAAAAGAGTTTAATTTTTTCTTGCCTTCCATCAACCGTGGTTGCATGTTGATCGCTACCCGCGGACAGTGTCTGGCTCATATTATTGGGGAGGCCTGTACGCCGGAAAGTTGTGACTTCCAGCGGACATATGATGTGAATTGAGTGGAACTCCCATGACTTCGGCTTATATTATTGGGAGAACTCATAGCGACCGTCTACTACAATTCAATATTGATGGGTTGGGTTGACACGCGAAAATAAACGACGTCATATTATTGGGTCCTTATTAAACGTGAGGCAAAACACGCGGAGGTTGCATAGGGATGCAATTGGACTCTACCTTTTAGAAATTATAATTGGCTGATATTATTCGGGATTATAATTGGCTAATTGGACTCTACGTGCCTACTAAGGAAATACGATTTCTCTTTTTCATCAGAGGGTGGTGGAAATGTCAAAATAGTAGGAGGGTAATTTATAAAATGAAATCCATATTTTATATCTTAAAATTATTTTAAAATAATCAGCAACCATTATTCTGTTTTCATATCAGTGGGAAACTTGTTCTGAATTCGGAGAAAATGACATACACACTATTGTCAGTCCTGCTGAACTGACAAAGCATGCAAGATGGTAAGACCATAGTATACATGCTAAAGTGTAACATGCTCGCTTCTATGTCAAATGAACTGTAGGGACAGTTTGAGGAAATTTTGAATGCTGCTGACATTCGAATGCACGTGCAAGAGTTGCACGGTGCATGAAACTATGCACACCATTTTCAAGGAGCTCATGACTACACACATGCAAGAAAGGGCTTTGGCCCATGAGCGTGGTGTACGTATGACTGCGCTTATTGAGAATGTGGTGGGCCTGGAATATGTGATTCCTAACAGGTTACTAGATAACATCAATTTGTTGTCTTTTTATTCCTCAATTGACGGGGTGATGGTGAACTTCAAGTTTAATAAGATATTTGATAGCCTTGAAGAGCTAATCAATATGGTTATGACTTATGAGATCACCATAAAATAAGAAAAATTGTTGTTTTTATAATGGGCCTTTCGTCGGACGAAAAATGACCCACAAGGTAAGGGAAAGAAATGTTTCGCCCCTCACAAGAAAAACAATCCCAATAAGAGGCAAACTCTGAAAGACACTTAAAGGCCTACAAAGCTCGATAAGTTAGAACATATTTATTTCACTGCAAGAAGTCCGGACATAAGAAATTATATGTGCCAGAAATGTTCTGAAAATGATAAGTGAATGTCCAAGTAAACATGATTTCAACAAAAACCAAAATAAAGTTACATGATCCAAATCCCACACAAATATGTCACGTTAGACTAGGTCATATTTCTCAAAGAAGGATGCACAAGCTAGTGGGAGAAGGTACGTTTGACTTGTCAGAAAAAAATTCTCTACCTGCTTGTAAGTCCTGTCTAAAAGGAAAAATGACCAAGACTCCATTCGATGGAAACGTGGAACGTGCGCATGGTCTACTGGATTTGATCCACACAGGCGTTTGTGGCCCGCTAAGTGTTAGCACAAAATAAGGGCAATCCTACTTCATTACCTTTACTGATGACCATTCGAGGTATTGGTATGTTTATTTCATGAAACACAAATCTGAAGCATTTAAAAGGTTCAAAGAATTCAGATCTGAAGTAGAAAACCAGCTAAAAAGAAGTATTAAGGCATTTCGATCTGATCGAAGTGGAGAATACTTGAGTGCTGAATTTTGGGTTATCTAAAAGAGAATGAGATTCTCTCACAGTGGACTCCACCAGCAACACCACAATTGAATGGAGTTTTTGAACGTCGTAAGCGAACCTTGTTTGACATGGTTTGACCAGCAAACCGCGGCAATGTTGTTGAATAATGTCCATATTAAAGCACTGGATAAAACACCATATGAGATATGGATGGAAAAAACTCTCAAATATTCTTACGAGAGAATATGGGGATGTCATGCTTACGTGAAGCAGACAGTGGGAGACAAATTGGATAGTAGATCCACTTTGTGTTACTTTGTAGGATATCCAAAGAATTCTGTTGGATATCATTTCAATCATCCCAATGAAGCAAAAGTGTTTGTTTCAAGAAATGACACCTTTTTGGAAAGAGAATTTCTATTGGATAGAAAAGGCAAGATGATAGAACTTGAAGAAATTCAAGATAATCCCTCAACTATAGTAGTTGAACCTAATTTCCAACAACCAGTAGTTGAATACAAGCTCCTAGAAGGTCTGATAGGGTTATTAGACCGCCTGCAAGATATAAGCTTCTTCATGAACAAGGCCATGATGAGCATTGTGTTGGATGTGATCCAATGAATTTCAAAGAAGCAATATCTGATACTGATTCAACCAAATGGCTTGAAGCCATGTAGTCACAAATGGACTTTATGTATTCAAACCAAGTCTGGACATTGGTGGATCAACCTGAGGGAATCGTTCCCATAGGGTGCAAATTGATCTACAAAAGAAAGCTTGGGGCGAATGGGAAGGTAGTGACCTTCAAAGCAAGGCTGGTTGCAAAAGATTATACTCAAAGGCAATGAGTTGACTATGAGGAAACTTTTTCACCAATTGCTATGTTTAATTCCATTAGAATACTACTAGCCATAGCATCATGGTATGACTATGAGATATGGCAAATGGATGTAAAGACTGCATTCCTCAATGGAGACATCAAAGAAGAAATTTATATGTCTCAACCTGAGAGATACACATCAGTAGGAAGTGAGCATAAGGTATGCAAACTTCAAAGATCAATATATGGTCTCAAGCAGGAGTCAAGGAGTTGGAACCTCAGATTTGATAGCACTATCAAAGAGTTTTATTTTGCTAAGAATCCTGAGGAAGCATGTGCGTACAAGAAAGTTAGTGGGAGTGCAGTGACATTTCTAGTACTTTATGTTGATGATATCCTGCTCATTGGGAATGATGTAGGATTACTGCAATCAACTAAAGTATGGTTAGCCAGTAAATTCTCCATGAAAGACATAGGTGAAGCATCCTACGTATTGGGAATACAAATCTATAGAGATAGATCAAAGAGGATGCTAGGACTCACCCAAGTCACTTATATCGATACCATTGTGAAACGATTCTCTATGGAAGAGTCCAAGAGAGGATACTTACCAATGTGTCATGGTGTTACTCTATTTAAAGCTTTGTGTCCTAAACCTGATGAAGAGATAGAGATGATGACACATATTCCATATGCGTCAGCCATTGGTAGTATCATGTATGGTGTGATATAGACACGTCCTGATGTTGCTTATGCTCTGAGTGTTACAAGCAGATATCAGGTAAACCTTGGTCCAATAAAATTGGAAGGCCGTGAAAGATATTCTTAAGTACTTGAGAAGAACTAAGAACTTGTTCATGGTCTAACGGGGTGGAGAATTAAAATTGGAAGACTACACTGATTCTAGCTTCCAATGTGACGTAGATGATTCGAAATCGACCTCTGGTTTTGTATTCATGCTATGCAGCCAAGGGGGTAGTTTGGATGAGGAATTTTGTCCAAGAGTTGGGCGTTATTCCTAATGGAGTTGATCCAGTCCCGTTGTACTGGGACAACACTGGTGCCATTGCGCAAGCAAAGAAACCAAGGTCTCATCAGCGATCCAAACATGTACTGAGGAAACTCCACATCATACGGGAGATAGTGGGAAGAGGAGACATATCAGTTGAAAGAGTCCCCTCTGCAGATAATGTTGATGATCTACTTACATAGCCCTTGCAAGGACCATTGTTTGAAAAGCATCGCGAAGCAATAAGATTAAGGGTAGTTGGCTCTAGGACAAGTGGGAGATTGTTAGAGTAGATGCCCCGCAAGCCAACGATTGGCTAGGAAATTTATTGACTCAAGTGAAATATACAATCTTTATTTTAATATAATTTAACTTTTTATGGTCTTGTTATACTTTATCTGTATACCCATGCAAACAGCATAGATAAAGTCCTTGATTATACTTTAATAAAAATGAATCGTAATTCGATGTTGAAACTCGTTTGTAAACACTGTATGATCTAAATTTGTTCCTAGTCGATTCAGCCGCCTAAAACATGGATAAAGGTCGCTTGAGCTCAAGACTAGCATCTGTGATGTTGTGTACTGCGTTTCTTGGTAAGGGCATGGAGATGTCCAAACATGCAGATGGGTAGTCATATGATGATTATACCGAACAACCCTCCCTCGGACTTTCCAAGTGGTTATCATTCATCGAGAGGATAAGTCCGTGGTTATGATTGTACACCCTTAGTCCTTACGACCCGGGACAACATTGAGGCTCTATATGCTAGGGCTGTGCTTTGACTCGTTTACCGGCTCCAGAAAGTCATCAGGTGGCGAGGTTGGGTACAGTTGCGACACATATAGGAGCCAGTGCATTGTAGTCGGGGATTCACCGCTCACCTACGGGTGTGGATATCCTATGTGATCTAATGAAATAATAGTGCATGGAATCTCTGGCCAGAGTACGAGATGTACGTTGGAGAAGAAGTTCTCCAAATAGTACATGCGATGCCACTATTATAGTTATCACATAGTTATCGAATTAATATGCAACCCTCGATGAACCAATGGTTGCAGATTCGATCGAGATATTTGAGATGAAGGGACCGTACTGTACGTTAATCATAATCGACTGGTTTTTGTAGGCACTATCAGTGATACCTAGGGGATCATGGGGCGATGCTACTAGACGCTCTTACCATGATCCGATGGGTGCAATCAGAAATGAGTTCTGACATTCTTGATCAAGGTGTTGATGAAAAGAATGGGGCTAACTAGGGTAAGCCCGAATAAAGGATTATGTCCTGAATCACAAAGAGTTGTGAACCCACGGCTAGCTGTATCCCTGAACCATTGAGGGTCAAACAAGCACTAGATCGTTTGTTCCCGTTGAGAGAATAAATTCAAGGAGTTGAATTTATATTAAAATATAGTAAATTCAAGGAGTTGAATTTATGATAATTAAATTTTGAGAAAATAAATTCAAGGAGTTGAATTTATAAAATTTGATAATTTAATTTATTAAACTCAAAAGTTGGGTTTATTAAATATTAAAGTTTGGAGGTAATAAAATTTAAGGAGCTGAATTTATAATTTAAATGATAAATTCAAATGTTGAATTTATAATTATTTAATTTATTAAACTCAAAAGTTGAGTTTATTAAATATTAAATTTTGGAGGTGATAAATTCAAATAGTTGAATTTATAATTTAAATATTAAATTCAAATGTTGACTTTATAATATATTTAAATTAAATGTAATGGGTGTATGTATTATGGGCTTGTAGGAGTACAAGACAAACATGCATATTATTAAAGCTCTTAATTAGACTTTAAAAGATTAATTAATTAATTAAACTAGTTGGACTAGGATAATTAATTGATTAAGCCCATTAAGTGTTTAATTTAATTAATGGGCCCTAAGCTTATATATATATGTGTATTATGCTTAGGGTTAGACACAATTCATTCATAATTTTGAAAACCCTAGCCTCCATCTCCTAAGGAATTTCGAAAATCCCATCTCCCAAAAGCCTCAAAATTTCGGCCATCTCCTTTTGAAGGAAAACTTTGAGCCGTCTCTCGTTTTCAATCTCCAACGTAAAACTTCTTCTAATTTTTCTAGTGCGAATTAGAAGAAGAACAAATCATCTAGTCGTGGACCTGATTAGAAGAAAGGAATCTCTTGAAGAAAGTTCGTAGAGATTCAACAAGAGCTAATCCGTTTATACCGGATTAGTTGGAGCCACGTGATCTAATTCACAAAGGTATAAAATTTCAACACCCTATGAATGTTTATGTTTAAACCATACGAGCGCCCAAAGCAAAACATATTTTGATTGTCAAAATAAAATAAAATTTTTAAAACTTCCGCTGCGTTTGGGCGTGTAGAAAACCGAGATCCAACATTTCAAACATAAATATATAATATGGTGTGATGATGAGTAAAGGAAGAATATGGCGTGTCTTTGTGTATTTAACGCACGAAAAACCGTTGACGATTGCGAAGAACGGCGACACAAAGACGATGGCTTGATTTTTCCATGAAGGACCTTCAAACTTTCTTTTCAAAATTGTGTGTGCCGTGAGTTGAGTTTGAGGGGAGAGTTTTGATAGAATTGGGGAGGTGGGCGTGGGATGATAATGAATTAGGGTGGGGTTTTGTACATATTTTATAGTTAATAAATCATTAATTAAGCTTAGGCCCATTAGGAAGTTAATTAGGCCCAATTAAGCTCATTAGTGATTAGTTAAAATATTTAAAATAATTTTGCTTAAATAAGTTTGTGAATTTATTAGCCGGGTTGCCAAAAAGTTTGCATTTTTGTTGAAAAACCAACATCGATAAAAATTACGTCCCGGCGTATAAAATCACTGCAAAAACCCCATATTTTCAAAAATAAGAAAAAGCATCACCCGTAATTTAAATAATTAAAAGCAATTATTCCAATAAAAACATTTTCTATTTTTCAGCCCTCGGTCTCTGTTCTTCGATCGCAACTCGAATAACCTTTAAAATACATTTTAATGCAACCATATATAAAAATATAATTTAAACATACAAATATGCACAACATAATTAATTAATACAATTAAATCATTTAATTGAAATACACAAAGAATTTAATAATTTGTGCATGTGGTTCGCGTGGACTTTTAAATTTTCGGGACGTTACAATCTTCCCCCCTTAAATTGAATTTCGTCCTCAAAATTCGCGCATCCTTAATAACCCAAAGTTTAGACTTAATTCTAGTATCCCAAAAATCCACGGTTCCGCTGCGCTACTCTAATAAAACTTAAATTCTAGAAGGTCCTTACGTCTTCTTGATCCCAATTAAATTTTCCTTCTAAATCTTTATTTTCAAATCGCAACTTAAAAGGACCTAAATGACTTAGTGTTGTTACTATTATAACCTCGAATTTCAACTTTTCTTAAAATTCCCAATATAAAAATATGGCTGACCATATTTATCGTATATTACTTTCCTTATTTTATACCCAAAATATTCATCAACTTATCATATTTCAACCTTAAAATCCAAACGCATCCGCTAACACTTAGATTTTTCAAACTTAGTATTGATTCATCCTTAAAAACTCATGATCTACATTCCATATAATACTATAACCAAGAAATCCCAAGGTTCCAAATATTCTTAAAAGTCTAAATCATCGAAAATTCTTATCATATAACCCATTCAATTCGCACTTATTGCTAAACTAATCCCCAAATTTCTTAATTAACCCATAAATTTTTGGCATTCTTAATTTTCTTCTACAGGTTTCCCATAGCATAATTTCGATAAATTTAAACTTATTTACCCAAAATCAATTTCTATAACCAATCTTACATTTTGTCAAAACTTAAAATCCCAATTTATACATTTCTATACTCCCAAAGTCGTTGTAAATCCTCGAATCATTATTTCTTATGAGTCATTCCCAAAAATTATTTCGACTAGTAACCATGAATCAAAAAATACTTTCTTAGAAAATCTACGTGTCCCAAAAGCATTCATAATATTCACGATTAACTTATAGCCCAAAAAGTAGAACGTCAATACTAAAACCCAAAATCAACATAGTCCAATTCCACCACGAAGCCAACATGCGTTGAAATCAAATAATTTCTTATTTCATAACGTATCACGTATAAAAATTCAAAAGCATATAAATCATATACCCAAAAGGCTAGTAAACATGTAACTAACATATTATTCATGTTATCATGCAGTTAACACCATATTAAACCATATAAAGCATGTAAACTTACAAGTTTGAGGCTTGACGACTGAGCTTCCCGGCACTGATGGTGGCACAACCCTTTACAGAATCATTGCTCTGATACCAACTGAAACGACTGCTTATTCGTTTTCTTAAAAAGTACTAGAAATTATTTTTATAAAAAACCTCACTTAACATTGGCCGAACCATAAAATATTTTTGACATCATTTTAAAAATAAACATCCAACTGCCATTTAAAAATCCAAAGGAAAATATTTTAAAGCATAAAATCGTCAAATATTTTATCAATCTAAAAACATTATTCGAAAAGTATAGCCCATATTATAACCTCTCAAAAATCTCTCATAACATAAATAAAAGACGTAAAAATATCTTTAACATTACTTAAAATCATAAATCATAACTAGTGCGGAAAACTAGCGTCGGTCCTCGGGTTATGTGCACCTCCAGTCCAGTCAGATCAACCATCAAGACCTCCAAAAACATTAACATCAAAATCACATGCATCAATCACACCTAGTGAGTCTACAGACTCAACACATCATATTCTTGATAACAAGTAATACATAATACAATTAACATATAACAGTGAAAAATACTTGTACTTAAAATATCATTTTCATGAAGATGCATAAACTTAAACTTAAACATTTTCGTAAATATTTTCATGATGCATAAAAACATAAACATACTCATATTCATATTCGTATTCATATTCATATTCGTACTCATGTTCATGTTCGTGTTTGTTGAATTCAAATCGTGATTGTGACTCGTATTCTTGAAAGTATTGGGCGATGGATCCATCTGAAAAAAACCACAGTACTGGGCGGCGGGGATACCAGCAACACTCTCACGGGTCAACTGGGCCTTGGCCAACGTATTAACATATTCCTATTCGTATCACGTATTCGTATCCGTATCCAAGGAAACACGATCGTCGGGCTCCCACTGGGACCATAACCTTCACGATATTACCAACATGTAGTAGTCACACAATCCCTTCACATCCTTCAACATGTTATCATCACTTTATAAAAACATGCATAATATCATTTTTATTTTGAAACCAAGCATGCAACATTTCTTTTAAATGTCAAAGATTAAACCATAAAAATCCATGAACATTTATAATAAACGTTTTAACATATAAAAATCATAAAAACATAAACGTTTTAAAATAAACCTTTTAACATATTAAAAATCCGTGAACATTTAAAATAAACATGTTAACATCTTAAAAATTCATCAACATTTAAAATTGACATATTAGCATATAAAAATTCATAAACATCCATAATCATAAAAATAATCATATTAACATATAAAACAGCATCAGGACACTGCCATGACGTTTACTAATTCTTAGTTGTAAAAAGACCGTTTTACCCCTGGACGTATAATTTCTCGTTTTTGACATTTTCTTGATATTATTGACTCTAACATGTTCCAAATAATTATTTAAGCCTGCATGAATTTTCTCATATTTTTATTTAGCTTAAATCGATGACTTTTAAATTAATCTTTAAATGTGACGTATTAATGCGTTTTAATCCTGAATTAAACCAAACCTTAATATAAAAATCCCAAATTAGACTTCTAACAATTATTTAAGCTTAACACTAATTTTTCATAATTTTATAAGGCTTAAAACTAGGCGTTTCAATTAAATCGTTAATTAGCGTTTCGTGCGGCGGTTAAATCCCGAATAAATCCAAAACTCGTTATTTTGATCCCAAATTTTAAACATAGCATTTTTATGATTTATTCTACCCTTACAAGTCATGATCCACCCCCGTGGACCCTTGGATTTAATTTTTAGTTCTTAAATCTCGTTATTGACCCTTAACCGAACACACCGAGCCATCTCCTAATTTACTCGAGCCACGCCCGAGCCACCTTGAGCCAAAACCTAGCAAACCCACCTAGGTACCCTACTGACCAATCCCAGCCCATAAAACCAGCCCTGACCCACTCAAAAGCTCCTGGAACTCGACCCATATTTCTGCACGTTTGAGTGTGTGTGCTTCCTTGCATGTTTAGGACTCCTAACCCAACTAGGACTCTCCCAGCCGAGCCACCACCGAGCCCATCCCTGACCAGCCCTTCTAGGCACCCACCTGGACCCTTAGAACCCATAGGACCTGAACTTAATTTCCAAAACCGAGCCCACCAACCAGAAACACAAACTGGCCGAGAAACCCCCTTAGCATGGAGTCTACGTTTTTGCTGCTAGGGTCCAAACCACCGAGGCAACCCTTGCACCAGCCATCTTAGGACCCTAAAGAGTCGACCTAGCCGAACCCAGAACCCCCAGGCCAAGCCCCTAACCCCTCGAAAATTGCTGCTCTCGGCTGCACCTAAATCATGCGAGGGAAGAGTCCATGTGATCATGGGCTCTTCCTAACCGCCTAGCCATGGGTCCTAGCCATCCTAGGACCCTACCAGACCCTAGACTGAGACTACCCTGACCCTGACCCAGCCCTGGCCGAGCCCCCACCAGCCCATGCTCAGAACCGAGCATACATGACACTTACTTGCCAACACACCTTCGGTTCCTTCTTTTGATGCCTACGTTTTTTTTTTCCATCTTTGTCATTCACGTTTGCAGCTTATTAGTGCATTCTAGGACCCTTTAAAATCATATAAAACATGCACCTAACAAGTTCTAATAATGGCATCCCCTTCAAGCTCATAAAAATCATGTTTTTGGAACAAAGATCAAGCTTTAAAAATCGCCTTGGATGCACAAACGAAAATATAACATGGTGCTCTTGTTTTTCATGCAATTTCAAACATAAATATATAATATGGTGTGATGATGAGTAAAGGAAGAATGTGGCGTGCCTTTGCGTATTTAACGCACGAAAAACCGTTGACGATTGCGAAGAACGGCGACACAAAGACGATGGCTTGATTTTTCCATGAAGAACCTTCAAACTTTCTTTTCAAAATTGTGTGTGCCGTGAGTTGAGTTTGAGGGGAGAGTTTAGATAGAATTGGGGAGGTGCGCGTTGGATGATAATGAATTAGGGGGGGTTTTGTACATATTTTATAGTTAATAAATCATTAATTAAGCTTAGGCCCATTAGGAAGTTAATTAGGCCCAATTAAGCTCATTAGTGATTAGTTAAAATATTTAAAATAATTTTGCTTAAATAAGTTTGTGAATTTATTAGCCGGGTTGCCAAAAAGTTTGCATTTTTGTTGAAAAACCAACACCGATAAAAATTACGTCCCGGCGTATAAAATCACTGCAAAAACTCCATATTTTCAAAAATAAGAAAAAGCATCACCCATAATTTAAATAATTAAAAGCAATTATTCTAATAAAAACATTTTCTATTTTTCAGCCCTCGGTCTCTGTTCCTCGATCACAACTCGAATAACCTTTAAAATACATTTTAATGCAACCATATATAAAAATATAATTTAAACATACAAATATGCACAACATAATTAATTAATACAATTAAATCATTTAATTGAAATACACAAAGAATTTAATAATTTGTGCATGTGGTTCGCGTGGACTTTTAAATTTTCGGGGCGTTACAGCCTAATCATGGATGTGATCCATTAACCTTCAAGGAACGTTATTTGATGCCGATTTATCCAACTGGCTTGAAGCTATGGAATTTGAGATGAATTCCATGCATTCGAACCAAGTGTGGAATCTTGTGGATCCACCCGAGGGAACTCTTCCCATAGGGTTTAAATGAATTTACAAGAGGAAACTAGGAGCGGATGGGAAGATATTGACCTTCAAGGCGCGATTGGTAGGAAAAAGATATACTCAAAGACAAAGAGTTGACTTTGAGGAAACCTTTTCTCCAGTTGGAATGTTCAAGTCTATAAGGATATTTCTAGCCATAGCTGCATGGTATGACTATGAGATATGACAGATGGATGTAAAGACAACCTTTCTTAATGGGGATATTAAGGAAGAGATTTACATGTCACAACCTGAAGGGTTTACATCTATCGAAAGTGAGCATATGATATGCAAACTTCAGAGATCTATTTATGGTCTAAAGTAGGCATCTTGGAGTTGGAACCTCTGATTCGATAGTACAATCAAAGTGTTTGGTTTTACTAAGAATCCTGAGGAACCCTGTGTGTATAATAAGGTCAGTGGGAGTGCTGTGACATTCCTGGTGCTTTATGTTGATGAAATTCTATTCATTGGGAATGATGTAGAGATGTTGCAATCAACTAAAATATGGTTAGCGAGTAAGTTATCGATGCAGGACTTGGGTGAAGCATATTTTGTATTGGGAATACATATCTATAGAGATAGATCAAGAAGATTTCTTGGTCTCATCCACTCCACATACATTGATATTGTGATGTACCGTACTTTTTACCTCTTAAAATTTGCGGAAAAATTAAAAATCTTCTTAAAAGAGTAATCAAACTTCAATTTCGATAACGTAAACCGTACGTCCCAAAAGTAGTTGCAATAAAAGATCTAAAAATAAAGTTTGACAAAGGTATTTGTTTGAAATCTCATAACCAGTAGCGTGAAATCAGAGTATTTGACATTTCATAAAAACTTAAAAACTTGGGCGGTCCTCGGGTCTAGCCTCCTGCTCAATCCAAGCCAGCTCCTTGGTCCCCACCCCTAGTCTCCTCAAAATCATCCTCACCTGCATCGATCAAGTATAGTGAGTCTAAAGACTCAAAACGTATAAATTGGAAGTAACTAGTAATACGTAATAAAAATCACATGCAACTTTAAAATAGGAAGTACATACTGAAACTTGAACTTGCATATCAAAAGCTTGAACATACGTACATACATACATAGACGTGCCATTGTCATAAAAATTTTCTTAAACATGCTTGCATACTTGAACATACTTGAGCATACATAACTTCATCATTTTGTGTAGAGTCATGTTTCAAAGCAAGTGACCCATAACATAATTCGCCTGATCAGACTAAACCACAGTACTGGGTTGACAGGGACGAATCCACTGCCACATACATGAGATCCCCGTTCATATTTTAACGGGTGGATTGGTCCCCGTTCATGCTTTAACGCTTTCCAATCCTGATCTAAACCCGTTCATAATTTAACGGGGTGGAGAGGTCCTCGGTCACGTTCACCGACTTCCAAACCCATTCATAAATTGGTCACAAGACATTTAGCATACCTCAAAAATGAAACATTTTCTTTCTTGCACGTCGAACATACTTACTTGGCGTTGAGGGATTCGTTGGATCTCGTTTGGGGCTGCGGCTGCAACATACTAACAAAAGTTCAAGCACTTAATTTTCATACTTAGACATAATGATCGTGCTCACCACCCAAAATGGTAATTTTCTTATGAAGTTCTAAATCGCTCGGGACTTGACCTCCTTTAATCATTGTACTAAGCCATGACATCAACTCCCAGAACAAATCCTAACATGATGTGTGAACATTTCCCAAAACATAGAAGGCATGAGCCTAAAATAGTGTTTTAAAAAGTCATGGACGAGCGCCCACAGTGCTGCGCTGCAGCGCTACCTAGCGCCTAGACTCTAGGCACTAGCGCCGCGGCACTAGCATTGCCGAAGGCCAAACGCTGCGGCGCCTTGTGCCGCGGCGCTTGGCTTGCGCAGAACGGGCGCTGCGGCGCTCCCTGGCGAGCGCTGCGGTGCTAATCCTGTGCACAACCAACCCAAAATGACACGTTTTGATGCAATTTTAAAAGTCACACTTAAAAGACTCGAACCAATGCAACGAGACTCATCTTAGTACGCTATGACAAGGAATCAACTCAAACAAATGTCCCCAAAACAACGACGCATAACAACCACGCAACAAAATCCGTAAACATGAATTTTTGACACCAAAGTACCTTCTACGACTTCAAACGTAACCAAGTGCCTATCGACCCGAGACGAAACACCAAACCTCAACCCCACATCATACTCACCATGCTTAAACACAGCAGCAGTCACCCAACGTTCCCAACGAAGCCTGCAACAATTAAACTTCAAGAATACATCATAACAAAATTTTCCAGAAAACGCAGTTTGAGCAGTCCCATGAAAAATGCCATAACTCACTCAATTTTTATTCAAATATTTCGAGTTTACTGTAAAATCAAAGGTATCAAAAAGTTTTACGTTTTATATGTTGAAATTTTTTCCAAAAAGTCGACCGAAAAGTCACAGTATTTAATTTGACTGCAAAATTTGAGTTTTAGATCTAAAAATTATTTCAAAACCGATCCAACCATGTTTGCTCAAACTTCTTCATAACACCCACATGTTTTTCATACAATAAACATAAAAATCATTACTATGACCAGATCGATGCAGAAACGAAAGAATATACGTGCCTTTTGATATTTAAAACTCTCGATACGGCGATACCGAAGTGGAGACGGAGCGAGGCTTGATCCGGGACGATGGTGGCTCGATTTTTTTTGAAGAAAATTCAACAAAACCTTGCTGAAAAAACTGAAGGGGATGGGGCGGATGCTGTTTTCTCTCAAGAACCCTAAGGTTTGCTCTCTCAAAAATAAGTAAATCTGAATGAATTATGTGTGTGTGTGTTGTCGTGTGATGTGTGTGTGAAAGTAGGTATGTGCGTGTGTTTTAACATAATTAAGGGGTATAAAATTTCTTAATTATAAATTAACCACTAATTAATGTTAAATCAAGCACTAACTTTACTAAAAGTCTATTAATTAAAAATAAAATGCACATGTAATAAATCTTTAAAAGTTTTAAAATCTTAAAATTACTAAATAATTCAATTAGACTTTAAAAATGCTAAAAACTTATAAATCATTTAAAAATGCCCCAATCCTAACTTAAAATAAATTACCACGTTTTAAAATTACCAAAAATCTTCCCCGGTCTCTTCTCCTCGATTCCGCATCGAATATTCGCCTGAAACATGAAACTCGAGAAAACGTTTTAACGTGCATCACATAAGCATACATAATTTAAAATAATGCAATTTAATAAATCATGCATCACTAAAAATCATTTTAAATTTAAATAAATGATTTAACGATTAAATAAATGCATGAGTTTTACGTGTACTGATTTTGGACTCTACAGATACCATCGTTAAGCGGTTCTCGATGGATGATTCCAAGAGAGGACATCTACCAATGTTTCATGGCGTGTCCCTATCCAAGTCTATGTCTCCCAAGACTGATGCAGAGATAGCGACGATGACACGCATTACGTATGCATCCGCAATTGGTAGTATCATGTATGTGATGATATCTACATGTCTTGACATGGCTTTTGTACTAAGTGTAATGCGTAGATATCAATCGAACCCTGGTCTTCCACACTGGAAAGCTGTGAAAGACATCCTCAAGTATTTGAGAAGGACCAATAAGTTGTTCTTGGTCTATGGGGGTGGAGAACTGAAATTGTAAGGCTATACGGACTCTAGTTTCCAAAGCAATATCGATGACTCAAAGTCAACCTCTGGGTTCGTATTCATGCTCAATGGTGCTGCTGTCTATTGGAAGAGCTTCAAGCAAGACAGTACTGCGGATTCCACCACTGAGGTTGAATACATTGCTGCATCAGCTGCACCAAAGGAGGCTATAGGTTAAGGAATTTTGTCCAAGAGTTGGGCGTCATTCCAAATGGAGTTGCTCCAGTCCCAGTGTGTTGTGACAACACGAAAGCCATTGCTCAGGCAAAGGAGCCAAGGTCTTATCACAAATCCAAACATGTATTGAGAAAGTACCACATCCTCCGAGAGATTGTGGAAAGAGGAGAAGTGTCGATTGACAAATTTGGTTCCACAAATAATGTTACTGATCCACTAACTAAGTCTTTACATGGACCATTATTCGAGAAGCATCGCAAATCGATGGGTTTGAAGCATATGGGTAGTTGGCTCTAGTGCAAGTGGGAGATTGTTAGAGTAGGTACCCGTCAAGCCAAGTGTTGGCCGAGGGTTCATGTTTAAACTCTATGTATAAACAATCTTTATTTTAATAATATTTGAAATTATTGTTTTGGCACATCTTTATCTGTATACACATGCTTGTTGCATAGATAAAGTACTTGAATATTCAAATAGTAGAAAGAATATGAGATGCTCATATGATGAGTATCATGAAACTCATATTTGCAATACTGTATATTCTAAACAGTTCCTAGTCGATTCAACCGCCGTTAATAAGAATAAAGACTGCTCGAGTTTGAGACTAGTATATGCGATGTGAGTATCATGTTTCATTGGTAGGGGACATTGTGATGTCCGAACATTCAGATAGGTTCTTTTTATAGAGTGCACTGAACAACCCTCCATAAAGGATTTTCCAAGTGGTTCTCACTTATCGAGTGGAAACGTCCTAATTTATGGTTGTACACCATTAGTCCTTATGACCCGGGACAACATTGTGACTCTATATGCTAGCATTGTACTTTGACTTGTTTACCGACTCATATGGGGTCATGAGGTGGCAAGGTTGGGTGATCTGTTGTAACATATAGGAGTCTATGCATTGTAGTCTGGGATTCACCGCTTACCTTCGGGTATAGATATCCTATGTGATCTCATATGTATGTAGTTTGAAATCTCTGATCAGAGTGTTAGTGGTAATTAAGAAAAGGGTTTCTTAGATTACACCATCGATGCAACTAAGACAAGACACATAGTATCGATTCTTTGGCAGCTCTCGATATACCAATAGTTGTCGAATCGGTCGGGATATATAAGGGACCGTACTGTACGCTAGCTATAATAGATTGGTTCTTGCAAACACTATTATTTGATACCTAGGGAATCATGTAATCGATGCTGCTAGGCATTTAACATGATTGGTTGGGTACTATCAGACTTGAGTTCTGACGTTCTTATTATCAAGGAGTTGATAAATAAGAATAGAGCAAATGGTGTATGCTCATATAAGGACATGTTTAGTCCCGAATCGCATTGAGATGTGAACCCAAGGCTAGTTGTGTAATTGAAACATTGAGGGTCACAAAAGTGATAACTTTTTAGATCCCGTTGAGAAGTAAAATAGTTCAATATGTTGAGCAGCTTATAAAGGAGTTTATATGAACAAAGAAAAATAGAAGTATGACTTCTATAAGAGAATTATTGAAAATGTAACTTTTAATTTATGGAAGTGTTCATAAATTAAAAGATAGCTCAAATAAATAATGTATTTGAAATTTGTGATTTTAATAAACATTATTATGGACTAATTAAATTAATTCAAGTGTTGAATTAATTAAACACTAGTGGACCTAGTAGAGTCCAAATATTTAAATTAATTCAAGTGTTGAATTAATTAAATAACATTGGGTCTTGTAGAGCCCAATTAGAAATAATTATTAAACTAGTGGGCTTGAATAAATTCAAGTAAGGTTTAATTGATCTCAAATTTGTTTGAGACATTTAAATTAAAGTCCATGGGCTTTCTAATTGTTACAAACCCAAATAAAATTGAATGCTTGAGAGGTAAAGGGTAGGAGGAAACTTTTTCAACAAACAATGCATGGCATGCTCATGCAACTTTTAACTTTTTACACAACCAATAAAAGTTTTCTTCTCTCCTCCAAGCAATGAATATGGCCGAAATTTCTTCTTAAATTCTCTCAAATTTTTCATCTTCATTTTGGTTGAGAAAAGTAAAAAACTTCTCAAAGAAAAATGCTCTAATTTTTCTAGTGCAAAATTAGAGTAGATCTACCTTGTTAGTGTTGGATCTAATTTGAAGGAAAGATGGAATCTGAGCAAGAAGTGCTCAAGGGAAGCTTGTAGATTGTCTACCTTCAAGAGCTAAGTTGTTTACAACTTAGTTGAAGCCAATAATCAATCATTTGTGATTGATAGGTAAAATTTTAAAACACTCTATGTATGATATTTTTGTGTTTTATGGTATCTGCTACACACAATAAGTTGGGGTGCTCGGTTTTCTTGTAAAATATTTTATTTTGATACATCTGTTGCGTATCCGGGCAGCGTAATCGATCCGCTTTCACCTTGCCCTGATGGCATAGATAACACTGGTGCTGTAATCAAGGCTTACTTCAACTTGTCAAAACTTTCTTGGCATTTAGATCCCCATATAAACTTTGTATTCTTCTTTGTCAAGGAGGTCAAAGGTACTGCAATAGATGAGAATCCTTGAATAAAATTTCGATAATAGCCATCTAGTCCCAAGAAACTACGAATCTCGGTTACGCTCTTTGGTACTAGCCACTCTCTCACTGCCTCTACTTTACTCGGATCAACTTCCACTCCATCTCTAGAAATGTTGTGGCCTAAGAATGCAACTCTCTCAAGACAAAACTCGCACTTGCTGAATTTTGCTAACAACTTCCTATCTTGCAGTACTTGCAGTGCTGTCCTCAAATGCTGACTGTGTTCCTCTCTACTCTTGGAGTAGATCAAAATATCATCGATGAACTCAATCACGAATTGATCAAGATACGGCTGAAATACGCGATTCATGAGATCCATGAAGATCTCTGGAGCATTGGTCAGACCGAATGGCATGACCATAAATTCATAATGCCCATAACGAGTTCTGAACGCTGTCTTATGGACATCCGCCTCTTTCACTTTCAACTGATGGTATCCAGAACAAAGATCAATCTTCGAGAATATCGATGCTCCTTTCAACTGATCAAATAATTCTTCAATTATTGGTAGAGGATACTAGTTCTTGACGGTAACTCTATTCAGCTCTCCATAGTCAATACAGAGTCGCATAATTTCATCCTTCTTCTTCACAAATAATACCGGTGCGCCCCTCAAAGAGTAATTAGGGCGAATAAATCCCTTGTCTAGCAATTCTTGGATTTGGTCTTTTAATTCTTTCATTTCAGCGGGTGCTAGACGATAAGATGCTTTAGAAATAGATATTTCTCCCGACATCAACTCAGTAGATAATTCCACATCACGGTCGAGTGGAATGCCAGAAACGTCCTCAGGAAAGACACAAGGAAAGTCTCTAACAATATCAACATCCTCTAACTTTTGACTGATAGGAGCATGTGCTGTAGTGACACATGCTAGAAAATCTTGGCACCATCTTTTAATAAGCTTCCTTGCACACATACAAGAGATAATGTGCGGCATTTGCTTGTTCCTCGCCGCCTCAAAGACAAAAGATTTCCGATTAGGCGGTCGAATAGACACTGATCTCTGACTAAAATCTATCGAAGCTCCATTCGCTGATAACCAATCCATACCGAGTATGATGTCGAATTCAGGCATAGGGAGTACAATAAGATCCGCCCGAACCACATCTTTGAATAAACGAAGCTCTAAATTCTTCACAATACTAGTCGTGATCATTCGGTCACTGGAAGGAATAGAAACCTTGAAACCCAATCTCATATCCTAAGAAAAAATATTCAATCTCTTAACGAAAGTATCAGATATGAAAGAGTGCGTTGCTCCCGAATCTAGCAGTGCATAAATAGCTACTCTTAGAATGAATATCCTCCGTGCGGCGAAAACATTTTAGATTATTCGTGTTTAAGCTTAAGGGATTTGTACCTTTTATTTCCCAAAATTTCATGAAGAAGATTGATTGAATCCTATTGTACCTAAGAAAATTCATAATTCCCCCCCTTAATTTTTGATTAATTGCCATTTTGACCCTTCAATTCTTCTAAATTTAAATTTTAGTCCCCATAAATTTTTGAAAATTGCAAATTGACCCCTAAATTTTCAAAATTTACAATTTTAATCCCTCAATTTTCAGAAATTGCACTTTGGTCCTTAAGTTTTTGGTAATTACATTTTGGTCCCTAAAATTTTTGAAATTGCATTTTTGTCCTTAAAATTTCGGAAATGATAATTTAACCCCTAGATTTCAGTTCATTGCATTTCGGTCTTCATATTTTTGAAATTTTTGCATTTTGGTCCTTAAATTTTCGAGAGTTAGTATAATTGCCCCAAAATTTCGGAAATTGCATATTAGACCATCAAAATTTCAAAACTTCCTTTTATGCCCTTGATTTTGATTCTTCCCAATTTTTGGCAATGAAACTTTTATTTGAAATTATTATATCCTTCATATAAATTAAGGCACAAAAATCAATACTAATTTTTATGGTTTCTAAAATCATTCCATAATTTCATCTAAGGTAGAGCATACAACCTAATTCTACTAGGTTATCCTTATTCCCAAATCAATTCTAATAACCAATTTAACATTTCATGAAATAAAAGCAATAAAAAAAGTTAAATAACTAGGTTACCGGTGATAAGGGTCGTGTCTGCCTCCTCTTCAGCCTCTTCGACATGCGTAATATAAGTTCGCCCCATAGTAGGTGCTCTCTTCTTTGGGCAATCAGCAGCCTTGTGCCCTTCTTCCTTGCATATGAAACACTTAGTAGTTTCCCACATGCACTGTCCATAACATAGGCGATTTCACTTCTTGCAGGTGGTCCCTTTGCAAGTTTCGGTGCTCTAGGTTGTGGTGGCTTTGGTGGTCCTAGCTTCTTTATTTGACCTTGGGGCTTTGGTGGCCCTTGAGGTCTAGAAGGTCCCGTGTATAACTTTTTATTTGGTTGTTAATTATTTTGGTGTTGCTGTCTCTTGCGCTGCATCTCAAAATTGATGTCCTTAAAATATTGCTCAGATTTAAATGCATAAGTATTAGCAGTAGCATAATCCAAGGGACGCATCATCATCACATTGTGTCGTATGGTAGGTCGTAGACCATCCATGAAGTGTCTGAGCTTCTCCGCAACATCCCTCGCAATAAGGGGTACAAAGTGGCAACCCCTATCAAATTTTCTCACAAATTCAGCAATAGTCGAGTCTCGCTGACGGAGGCTCATAAACTTCCTCTTCAATCGCCATCTAACATCAGCAGTGAAATATTTCTCGTAGAATATCTCCTTGAATCGAGCCCAAGTAAGTGTAGCAAGATTAATACCATGCTCAGCTCCTTCCCACCATAAAGAAGCATCATACCTAAACATGTAAGTAGCACACCTCACACAATCAGCATCCCCCATGTTCAAATAGAGAAAATGCACCTCAAGTTCTCGAATCCATGCCTCCGCAGCAAACGGGTCTATGGTGCCAGAAAATTCCTTTGGCCCTAGCCTCCGGAACATATCATAAATATCATGTTGTGGCCTAGGAGCCTGCTGTAAGTGCTGCTCGAAGGAACGAGCCATACCCTACAATGCACGAGTAGCAGCATCCCCATTAGGAGGCGAGGTGCATTAACATGACGATCCTCGGTAGTCTCAGTCTGCCTATCAGTATTAGGTGCGCGTCTAGGAGGCATTATATCTAAACGTTTTCCAAATTCTAACGTAACCAACTTTCATTTAAATTTAAGTTTTCTAATCATGCAAGTATCCTAATTCATTTTAGCAATTTTAAGCATATAAAACATATATTCTCGTAAAGCTATTAAACATGCGACATAGACATATATTTCATGTAATCAAGCAGGTAACATCATAAAATCATATAAAGCATGTAAACTTAAAAATTTGAGGCTTGACGACTGAGCTTCCTGGAACTGATGGTGGCACACCCCTTTACAGGAACAATGCTCTGATACCAATTGAAACGTCAACTACTCGTTTTCTTAAAAACTACTAGAAATTTTTTTTTCTCCCTTAATAAATCGGCCGAAATACTCATAACTATTTATGTAATATTTTTGACCATTTTAAAAATAAAACAACCAACTAATATTTGAAAACCAAAGGAAATAGTTTAAACCATCAAATCGTGAATCGTTTTCAAATCCTACTTAGCACAATTGCTAAAACTAACAATCTCTCAAAAACCACTCAAAATCATGATCAAAGTCATAAAATATCTTTAAAATAGTCATAAAAATCATAAATCATAAACTAGTATGGAAAACTAGCACTGGTCTTTGGGTTATGTGAACTTTCAGTCCAGCAAAGTCAACCATCAAGACCTCCATTATCATTATTATCGTAATCACCTGCATCAATCACACCTAGTGAGTCTAAAGACTCAACAAATTATATTCTTGATAACAAGTAATACATATACAGATCACACGCAACAGTGAAAATACTTTTACGTAAAATAACATTTTCATAATGATGCATAAACTTAAACATAAATATTTTCATATTATCGTAAACTTATTCATATTCATCACAAACATATTCGTATTCATCTACGTATTCATTTTTGTTGAATTCAGATCGTTAATTTTAACTTTCGTATTCGTATTCGTATTGGAGCAATGGATCCATCTACATGTAACCACAGTACTGGGCGGCGGGGACATCAGCGATACTCTCACCCGTCAACTGAGCCTTGGCCTACATGTTAACATATCATCGTATCAACGTATTAGTCACAATTACTTCATTTCCTTCAACAATTCGTATTTTCATCACTTATAAAAATTAAACATGCATATAACGTTTTCATTTTAAACCAAGCATGCAACATATCTTTTAACATTATTGTTCATTATAAAATTCCATAAACATGCAAAATTATCATATTAACATGTAAAACAGCATTCAGGACACTGCCATGACACGTAAAATTTCACGTTTTTGACATTTTCTTAATTCTGTTGACTCTAGACCATCTCAAATAATTATTTAAACTTACATTAATTTTCTCGTATTTTTATTTAGCTTAAATCGATGACTTTCTAATTTAATCTTTAATTATAACATATTACTGCGTTTTAATCCCGGATTAAATCAAACTTTATTATAAAATTTCCAAACTTGAAACTTAGACTTTTATTAATTTTTTAGCCCTCTTGAACCATGACTCGACCCACGTTGAGCAATGTTTCAAACCTCTAGCCAATAAAACCCTTGTTCGAACCTAAGCACTAAACCCTCGAGCCATCTTACTTTTTTCACCGAGCCACACCCGAACCACCCTGAGCCAACTTTGAACCAGACCCTTTATGGACCGTACTGGACCCTTAGAAACCTTAGGACTTGAACCCAAGCTCAAAACCAAAGCCACAAATCAGAAGCACAACCGGTCGAGAACCATGTTGCACTAGGACTCTACGTTTTCACGCCTAGGACTCTAGCCACTAGACCAGCCCCGAGCCCAGACCCTTGTGCACCCTCTTAGGACCCTAAGGACCTAACTTAACTCAGCCCGAAGCCCCCTAGCCGAGCCCTGACTTCCCTACGCGAGCTGCACACATGCGCAACTCTTCTCAATGGCTCTCGGGTGGGGTCCTAGCTTGCTAGGACTCCTCCCCAACTATGACCCTCGAGTACTAGCATGGCTAGGACTCCTTCCCTGACCCAAGCCAAGCCCCAACTGTGACCCAAGCTGAGCCATGCAACCAAACCCTTGAACCCTAGCCCAAAAACCGAGAGATGGTTCCAGCTTGTATTCTTTGACATGCGCAGCGTGTTGTGCATCCTAGGACTCCTTAAAATCGTGTAAAACAATCCTTTTAAACTATTTTAAAATTTGTGGAAAATAAAAATTTTCTTAAACGAGTAATCATCATTCAATTTCGATAAAAATATACTATTCATCCAAAATATTTGCGACAAAATATTACAAATAAAGTTTGCTAAATTAATCGATAAACATCATAAACAATCCCCTCAAAATCCAGAGTATTTGAAACTGATAATTGCAAATTGTGCACTTAAATTATCCTTATAAAGCATATAGATTGTTAGTTTTCTTAGGCGGAATTATGCGTTTTTGTTATTTTTGATGTGATTTCAGGAATCTAGGTAAGGCTACTACTTGGGCGTGAAAAGGAATGGAAAGGGCACTTAGAAGAAAATTATAACGCCCCGAAAATTTAAAGATTTACGCGAACCACATGCATACAAGTTATTAAATTCTCTTGTATTTTAATTAAATGTTTTAATTGCATGAATTAATTATTTTGTGCATATTTACATGTTTAAAATATATTTTTCTACATGGTTGCATTAAAATGTATTTTTAAAGGTAATTCGAGTTGCAATCGAGAAACGGAGACCGAGAGCTGAAAAATAGAAAATTTTTTTATTAAATAATTATTTTTAATTGTTTAAATTATGGTTGTTGGTTTTTCATATTTTTGAAAATATGGGGTTTTGAGGTGATTATATACGCCGGAACGTAAATTTTATCGGTGTTGGTTTTCAACAAAAATACGAACATTTTGGCAACCTGGCTAATAAATTCACAAACATTTTTAAGCAAAATTATTTTAAATATTTTAATTAAGCACTAATGGGCCTAAATTACCTACTTAGTGGGCTTAAGCCTTATTAGCAACTTAATTAAGTATTTAAAGTTCTAAACCCCACCCTAAACCCATAAAATCCCACGCCCCACACCCCACAAATCTTCAAACTCTTTTCTCTCCTTCAAGTCATGGCACACACCTCCAATTCAAGAAAAAGTTTGGGAAAACAACAAGAAAGCATCGATAATTGCTAGGAAAATTCAAGCCGTCGTCTCATCGTCGTCGTTCTTCAATCGTCAACGTTTTTATCGTGCGTTAATTACGCAAAGGCATGCCATATTCTTTCCTTCAAACATCTATCACACCATAGTATTTTATTTAATTTAATTTTGCATGAAAAACAAGTGCATCATAAAACAATTTCGTTTTTGGGGCATATGTCAATTTTAATACTTGTATTTTTATCCAAAATCATGTTTAATATGATTTAAAGGGACTGCCATGATTAGGATAAGTTTGAGGGATGTTTTTACATGTTTTAGAGAGTCCTAAATCACCCCAATTTGCTGCATAACGTGAGTAAGACAAGCTGGAAATATGTTTCTGTTATAAGGACCCTAGGGGCTCGGTTGTTAGGGGTTTGTGACTTGGCTTGGCTTGGGCTAGACCAAGGCCAGGTTAGAGTCAGGTATGAGTCAAGTGAAGAGTCTTAGCGACGCTAGGACTCGAAAACCAGGGGCTGGGAGGAATCCTTGCCAACAAGAACTCCACCCGAGAACTAGAATTAAAGTGGCGCAAGTTTGCTGCTAATGTAGGGAAGAAAGAGGCTCAGACAGGAGCTTATGGATTGGCTAGGCTAGGTCCTTAGGGTCCTAGGAGGGTGCACAAGGGCTGGGCTAGGGGCTGGTGCAGCTTGGGTTCGCTGTGGCTTAAAGGAACATGATGAAGCATGGACAGCATGTTAGCGCGAGGATGCTGCCACTGGTTCAGTGGTTTGCTGCTCACGTCCAGGAGTTTGGGTTGGTTTGGGTTGGGGCTGGGTGTGGTCCAGGGAAGGTTAGCGTCAGGTGGGCTCGGTGGTTAAGGGCCGGTAGAGTCGTAGGAAACTAGGAAACGCAATTCAACAAGGACACTACAAACACACACACGCATGCACTTGGGGTCGGTTTCCAGGAGTGATTGTGCAACTTAGGGATGGTTCTTGGGCTTGGGGCTGGTCAGTAGGGTTCATAGATGGGTTGGCTTGGGTTTGGCTCGAGGTTGCTCGGGCGTGGCTCGAGTAAATTGTGAGATGGCTCGGGTGGTTCATGGAGGTGTCAATTTCGAGATTTTAAGAATAAAAATTTAATCCATGGGTCCACGGTGGTGGCTCATGACTTGGAAGGGTATGATAAATAATAAAAATGTTATGTTTAAAATTTGGGATCAAAATAACGAGTTTTTGATTTATCCGGGATTTAATCGCCGCACGAAACGCTAATTAACGAGTTTATTGAAACGCCTAGTTTTAAGCTTTATAAAATTAGAGAAAATTAGATTTAAACTTAAATAATTATTAAAAGTCTAATTTTTTAATTTGGAAATTTTATATTAAGGTTTGGTTTAATTCGTGATTAAAACGCATTAATACGTCATATTTAAAAAATTAATTTTAAAATCCTCGATTTATGCTAAATAAAATATCAGAAAATTCATGTAAACCTAAATAATTATTTGAGATATGTTAGAGTCAATGAAATTAAGAAAATGTCAAAATCGTGAAATTTTACGTCTAGGGATAAAACGGTCTTTTTACACTTAAAAATTAGCAAACGTCATGGCAGTGACCTGAATGCTGTTTTATATGCTAATATGATTATTTTTAAATTTTTACATGTTAAAATGATTATTTTAAATGTTTATGAAATTTTATATGTTTATGGATTTTTAGATGTTAAATCGTGATTTTTAAATGTTCATGAATAATTATGGATTAATTATGGACATTTAAAAGATATGTTGTATGCTTGGTTTCAAAAATAAAAACGATACGTATATGCATGATTTTTGTTAAGTGATGATAATATGTTGAAGGACGTGAAGGGATTGTGACTAATACGATGATATGTTGGAAATTTCGTGAGGGTTATGGTCCCAGTGGGAGCTTGACGTTCGTGTTTCCATGGATACGGATATGTATATGTATATGTATACGATGATATGTTAATACGCAAGGCTAGGACCCAGTTGACCGGTGAGAGTGTTGCTGGTGTCCCCCGCCGCCTAGTACTGTGGTTACATGTAGATGGATCCATCGCTCAACACGTATATGAACACGAAAGTCACAATCAAAGATCTTAATTCAACAAACATGACTATGAATATGAATATGAATACGTTACTATGAATATTAAAATGTTTACGAAAATTTATGGACATGTTTATGTTTAAAGTGATGTATCATTATGAAAATATTTTTATTTAAAGTTTGTTCATCATGAAAATGATTATGAAAATGTTTTTATTTAAATTTTATGCATCATGAAAATGGATTTGTTTAAAGTTTATGCATCTTCATGAAAACGATATTTTAAGTACAAGTATTTTTCAATATTGTATGTGATATGTATATGTAGTACTTTTTATCAAGATTATGGTGTGTTGAGTCTTTAGACTCACTAGGTGTGATTGATGCAGGTGATTATGTTTATGGAGGTCTTGATGGTTGATCTGACTGGACAGAAGGTACACATAACCCGAGGACCGACGCTAGTTTTCCGCGCTAGTTATGATTCATGATTTTAAGTTATGTCAAAAGATTTTTCGACTTTTTATTTATGATTTTTGAGAGATTTTTGAGAGGTTTAGTATAGGCTATACTTTTCAAATGTTATTTTTAGGTTTAGTAAAATGTTGGATAATTTTATGTTAAACTATTTCTTTGGGTTTTCAAATTATGGTTAGTTGATTTATTTTAAAATGATGTCAAAAATATTTTATGATTCGGCCGAATGCTAAGTGAGGTTTGAAAAAAAAAAATTCTAGTACTCTTTAAGAAAACGAATAGCAAACGTTTCAGTTGGTATCAGAGCAAAGGTTCTATAAAGGGTTGTGCCACCATCAGCGCCAGAAAGCTCAGTCGTCAAGCCTCAAACTTGTAAGTTTAAATGCTTTATATGATTTTGTGATGTTACCTGCATAATTATATGAATTATATGTTTACGTCACATATTTAATAGCTCTACGAGGATATGATTTATATGTCTTAGAATTTTTATACGTAATACGATATAAAATAAGAAATTATTTAATTTCAACGCATGTTGGCTTCGTGGTGGAATTTGAATATGTTGGTTTTTGGGTTTTAGTACTGACATTCAACTGTTTGGGTCAGAAGTTAATTGTGAATATTATGAATGCTTTGGGATACGTAGATTTTCTAAGAAAATATTTATGATTCATGGTTACTAGTTGAATTAATTTTTGAGAAGTAGAGTAAGGAATAATGATTCGAAGACTGCAATGATCTTTGGAAGTAAGAAAATTTATAAATTAAGAATGCCAAGAACTTATGGGTTAACTGTAGGAATTTTGAAATTAAGGGCCAATTAAGATAATTTTTGAGGAAATTGAGAATTTATTTTGCAATTATTAAGGAATTTGGGGACTAGTTTAGCAATAAGCGATAATTAAATGATTTTAATGATAAAAATTTTGAGGATTTAGACCTTTAAGAATATTTGGAACCTTGGGATATCTTGAGTTATAATGTTATAAGGAATGTTAATCAAGGGTTTTTAAGGATGAATCGATATTAGGCTTGAAAATTTAAGAGTTAGCAGATGCATTTAAGATTTTAAGGGTAAAATATGATAAGTCGACAAACATTTTGGGTATAAAATAAGGAAGCTAATATACGATAAGTGGTCATCCATCTTTATCGGAGTAGCGCAGCGGAAGCGTGGATTTTTGGGATACTAGAACTAAGCCTAAACTTCGGGTTATCAAAGATAAGCGAATTTCGAGGACGAAATTCAATTTAAGGGGGGAAGATTGTAACGCCCCGAAAATTTAAAGGTTCACGCGAACCACATGCGTACAAGTTATTAAATTCTCTTGTATTTTAATTAAATATTTTAATTGCATGAATTATTTATTTTGTACATATTTTCATGTTAAAAATATATTTTTATACATGGTTGCATTAAAATGTATTTTTAAAAATGTATTTTTAAAGATTATTCGAGTTGCGATCGAGAAACGGAGACCGAGGGCTGCAAAATAGAAAATGTTTTTATTAAATAATTATTTTTAATTGTTTAAATTATGGTTGTTGGTTTTTCATATTTTTGAAAATATGGGGTTTTGAGGTGATTTTATACGTTGGGATGTAAATTTTATCGGTTTTGGTTTTTCAACAAAAATACAAACGTTTTGGCAACCCGACTAATAAATTCACAAACTTATTTTAGCAAATTTATTTTAAATATCTATACTATATTATTAAGTGTGAGGACATGATAATAACTACCTAGAGAGGACACCATCTTTTTCTTCCAATTTTACCCTTATATGATACTAATATTACACTTTTGTTTTTTGTTTTTTGTTTTTCAATTTTAACACACAATCTTCCAATTTTACCCTTATATGATACTAACATTAAACTTTTGTTTTTTGTTTTTTTTTTCAATTTCAACACATACTTTTATTTTTATTTTTTTCTATTTCAACAATTTAAATATCAATTTAGTCCTCCATAATTTGTCAAATTTCACTTTAGTCCATCGATAATGATAAAAAAAATTGTACACACACGCATAGAGTGTGCAGAGTAACTAGTTTTAATTAAGAACTAATGTGTCTAAATTACATACTTAGTGGGCTTAAGCCTTATTAGCAACTTAATTGAATATTTAAAGTTCTAAACCCCACCCTAAACCCATAAAATCCCACGCCCCACACCCCACAAATCTTCAAACTCTTTTCTCTCCCTTCAAGTCACGGCACACACCTTCAATTCAAGAAAAAGTTTGGGAAAACAACAAAGAAAGCATCGATAATTGCTAGGAAAATTCATGTCGTTGTCTCCTCGTCATCGTTCTTCAATCGTCAACGTTTTTATCGTGCGTTAATTACGCAAAGGCATGCCATATTCTTTCCTTCAAACATCTATCACACCATAGTATTTTATTTAATTTCATTTTGCATGAAAAACAAGTGCATCATGAAACAATTTCGTTTTTGTGGCATATGTCAATTTTAATACTTGTATTTTCATCCAAAATCATGTTTAATATGATTTAAAGGGACTGCCATGATTAGGATAAGTTTGAGGGATGTTTTTACATGTTTTAGAGAGTCCTAAATAACCCCAATTTGCTGCATAACGTGAGTAAGACAAGCTGGAAACATGTTTCTGTTATAAGGATCCTAGGGGCTCGGTTGTTGGGGGTTTGTGGCTTGGCTTGGCTGGGGCTGGACCAGGGCCAGGTTAGAGTCAGGTATGAGTCAAGTTAAGAGTCCTATCCACGCTAGGACTCGAAAACCATGGGCTGGGAGGAGTCCTTTCCAACAAGGACTCCACCCGAGAACTAGAATTAAAGTCGCGCAGGTTTGCTGCTAGTGTCGGGTAGAAAGAGGCTCGGCCAGGAGCTTGGGGCTGGGCTAGGCCAGGTCCTAGGAGGGTGCACAAGGGCTGGGATAGGGGCTAGTGCAGCTTGGGTTCGCTGTGGCTCAAAGGAACATGATGAAGCATGGACAACATGTTAGCGCGAGGATGCTGCCACTGGTTCAGTGGTTTGCTGCTCACGTCCAGGAGCTTGGGTTGGTCTGGGTTGGGGCTGGGTGTGGTCCAGGGAAGGTTAGCGTCAGGTGGGCTCGATGGTTAAGGGCTGGTAGAGTCGTAGGCCACTAGGAAACCCAATTCAACAAGGACACTACAAACACACACACGCATGCACTTGGGTCGGTTTCCAGGAGTGATTGTGCGACTTAGGGGCTGGTTCTTGGTCTTGGGGCTGGTCAGTAGGGTTCATAGATGGGTTGGCTTGGGTTTGGCTCGAGGTTGCTTGGGCGTGGTTCGAGTAAATTGGGAGATGGCTCTGGTGGTTCACGGAGGTGTAAATTTCGAGATTTTAAAACCAAAAATTGAATCCATTGGTCCACAGGGTGGCTCATGACTTGGAAGGGTAGAATAAATAATAAAAATGTTATGTTTAAAATTTGGGATCCAAATAACGAGTTTTGGATTTATCCGGGATTTAATCGCCGCACGAAATGCTAATTAACGAGTTAATTGAAACGCCTAGTTTTAAGCTTTATAAAATTTGAAAAAATTAGATTTAAGATTAAATAATTATTAAAAGTTTAAGTTTTTAATTTGGGAATTTTTTATTAAGGTTTGGTTTAATTTGGGATTAAAACGCATTAATACGTCACATTTAAAAGATTAATTTAAATGTCCTCGATTTATGCTAAATAAAAATATCAGAAAATTCATGAAAGCTTAAATAATTATTTGGGACATGTTAGAGTCAATGAAATTAAGAAAATGTCAAAAACGTGAAATTTTACGTTCAGGGGTAAAACGGTCTTTTTACACTTAAAAATTAGTAAACGTCATGGCAGTGACCTGAATGCTGTTTTATATGCTAATATGATTATTTTTAAATGTTTACATGTTAAAATGATTATTTTAAATGTTTATGGAATTTTATATGTTTATGGATTTTTATCATTTTTTAGATGTTAAATCGTGATTTTTAAATTTTCATGGATTTTTATGGACATTTAAAATATATGTTGTATGATTGGTTTCAAAAAAAAAAATGATACGTATATACATGATTTTTGTTAAGTGATGATAATATGTTGAAGGACATGAAGGGATTGTGATTAATACCATGATATGTTGGAAATGTCGTGAAGGTTATGGTCCCAGTGGGAGCCCGACGATCGTGTTTCCTTGGATACGGATATGTATATGTATATGTATACGATGATATGTTAATACGTAAGGCCAGGTCTCAGTTGACCGGTGAGATTGTTGCTGGTGTCCCTCGCTACCCAGTACTGTGGTTTCATGTAGATGGATCCATCGCCCAACACGTATATGAACACGGAAGTCACAATCAACGATCTGAATTCAACAAAAATGAATATGAATATGAATACGTTAATATGAATACAAATATGTTGATATGAAAATGTTTACGAAAAGTTTATGGACATGTTTATTTTAAAGTGATGCACCATTATGAAAATGTTTTTATTTAAAGTTTATTCATCATGAAAATGATTATGAAAAAAGTTTTTATTTAAAGTTTATTCATCATGAAAATATTTACGAAAATGGATTTGTTTAAAGTTTATGCATATCAATGAAAACGATATTTTAAGTACAAGTATTTTTCACTGTTGTATGTGATCTGTATATGTAGTACTTGTTATCAAAATTATGGTGTGTTGAGTTATAAGACTCACTAGGTGTGATTGATGCAGGTGATTATGATGATTATGTTTATGGAGGTCTTGATGGTTGATCTGACTGGACTAAAGGTGCACATAACCCGAGGACCGACGCTAGTTTTCCGCACTAGTTATGATTCATGATTTTAAGTTATGTCAAAAGATTTTTTTTTCGACTTTTTATTTATGCTTTTTGAGAGATTTTTGAGACGTTTAGTATGAGCTATACTTTTCAAATGTTACTTTTGGTTTAGTAAAATGTTGGATAATTTATGTTCAACTATTTCTTTGGGTTTTTAAATTATGGTTGGTTGATTTATTTTAAAATGATGTCAAAAATATTTTATGATTCGGCCGAATGCTAAGTGATGTTTTAAAAAAACAAATTTTCTAGTACTTTTTAAGAAAATGAATAGCAGACATTTCAAAATAGTGAGCTTGAAAACCAGAGAGACCCTCGTGACCCTCGCATATGCGCGAGTCAAGAGGGCGCATATGCGCGCGAGAAACAAGCGAGACACAAAGAAAACCAGAGAACCTCGCGCATATGCTTCAGTCGTGGTGCGCATATGCGCACGACGCGAATGCCAGATTCTTTAGGTTTCATCGTGGGCTTTATAAGAAGGGAATAATTAATTTTGAAGCCGTCGGCAGACAGGGAGATTAAGGAGCGGAAAAGTTAAAGACAACGGAGCACAGAACATGAAGAACGGACACAGAAGGCGCTTAATCCGGACACGGAGACGTACTTTCATCTCTCTTCAACATGTTTCTAATTTGGTTCTTTACTTTTACATTTTAATGATTACAAACAGATTTTTTTGTGATCTACACTCGAGTATGAACTAATTTTATTTTCTAAAGATTGACGTAGTCTTGGTCAAACCTATGTTATTGACGTTGTGAATTTTCATTGAATTAATTCATCGTGTTTATTTGTGATTTCTTGTCTTCAATGCTTTTGGATTATTGACCATAATTTTATTGATCAAATAATTAAGATCTAACACTCGAGAAAGGGGATTGAAATTTATACAGGGGAAACCATATCGTCAGATGTTTATAAGGTGCAAAAGACGTATAACTCTGGTGCATTTATAAAAAGAACCTTGTTTGCATATACTATGTGTCAAGTGATTTTGAATAGACATATTAAAATCAGTAATAGACAGTATAGTTCTATTTATCACTTGAAAAAGTGAATAGAAAAATTGCGAGATCTTGGTTAATAAACATGATGCAATTTAATGATATGTTAGACACTTTTAATATGGCATAGGAGAGACCAGAAGAAATCATATCTCTAGATTGATTTACTAATTGAATCTCAACTGCATGTATAAGATTTACCTGACTCGTTATTTTCTCAGAATTATGTTGGAAACTAAATTCCGGCGTTTGACAAAATATGAATCAACTGAAAATACGAACCAACTGATCGAGTAAACTGAACTCAGCAACTGGACTTAATAACTGAAATCAACTGACTGATCAGTTGGAAACTGATCAGTTGATATATTCAGCCGTATGCTAAGCACCCTTCAACTGAACATATCTCGGGAAAGAACAATCAACCGTCAAGAGACATAGAAGATTGCAACGCCACACTTCAATCAATATAGCTTAGAAAAACGCATTTCGGCGAAAGCAATTAAGACGCTGCATCACAATAAATGAAGCAAACAATGTCCAAGGAATAATCAAGTAGAAATCAACGGATACAAAGATTCAAATTCATCTCAAGTTACCGTTGGAGAAAAGAAGCTTATAAATATGATAGAAGAACAGCTGAAGAAAAGAGACAGTCAACACTATTCAAAAAGCTTGCTGTCACTCTGTCAAAATCTCAGCTCAATCTTACTTGATATATTCGTAGCAGTTAAGGCTACAATTTGAGCTCATTAGCAAGTTGTAATAATCGTTGAAATTCGATAATGCTAAGATCAGTTACGCATTGAGAACATTCTGTAATACTAAGAGTTTCAGTTTTTGGCAGTGTTAAGTCCAAACTGTAGTGGGTCAGTACAATTCTTGTATTTGATCAAAGTATTTTAATGGATATCCTATCTTTGAGATAGAAGGGGTGACGTAGGAGTAATTAAATTCTCCGAACATCCAGAAACAACCCTTGCCTATTTTATTTCAGTTTCGTATTCTATCTTTCAGTCAGTTATTTTCCGCAACTACTTTAGTTTAACTGATTGTCATTGACCAACAAGATTCCGAGAATCAGTTTGTCACCAAACTGAACTCACAATTCGAAAAGATCAGTTTTAATTGTGAGTGTTTATTCAACCCCCCTTCTAAACATTCTTGATACGTTAATCGATCCTATCAAGTGGTATCAGAGCGGTTGAATCTTGTTCTTGAATACTTTTGATCTAAAAACTTGCCAGCATGACTTCATTCAACAAAATTCCCATGTTCTCCAGAGAAGAATTTGATGATTGGAAAATCAGAATGCAGGCTCATTTGGCTGCACAAGATGATGACATATGGTATGTCATAACTGATGGACCCATGAAGATTCTAAAAGCAAATACAGCAGTTGCCATAACAGAAGGGGCACCACAAAGAATAGAAAAGCCCATAGATGAATGGACAACTGAAGACAAAAAAAAAAGAAAATCTTGACAATGTGGCTAAAGACATTCTGTACAAAACGCTGGACAAAGTAACTTTCAGCAAAATAAAGATGTGTAAAACAGCCAAAGAAATTTGGGAAAAGCTGATCCAACTGTGTGAAGGAAATGATCAAACCAAAGAAAATAAACTTTCTGTTGCTGTTCAAAAGTTTGATAACATCAAAATGAAAGCAGGAGAATCAATGCACGAGTATGATGAAAGAGTGAGCAGTATCATCAATGAGTTAAATGCACTTGGAAAAGTGTATACCAATAAAGAAATTGCACTAAAAGTAATGAGAGGTCTTCCCAAGGAATGGAATGTCAAGACCATGGCAATGAGGGAGTCCAAAGATCTGAATCAGATTGAACTTCATGATTTGTTTAGTGATTTAAAGGCTTATGAGTTTGAGCTGCAGACTAGAGAAGGAGAACCATCTACCTCTGCAACCACAACTGCTCTAGCTGCTGTCAGAACTGAACAAATCAGTTCAGTCGAAAAATCTGCTGATCAGTTGAGTAATGATGCTATGTCATTATTCATCAAAAAATTCGGAAGGTTCATGAGAAAGAATCAAGGGAACTTCCAGAAGTCATACCAAAGGAACAATTCCAAAGATGAACCAAATGCCTGCTATAACTATGGCAAATCAGGTCACTTGATTGCTGATTGTCATAAACCCAAGAAGGACAGTCAAGGCTCAACAGACAGAAGAAAGAAATCATATGAACGCAAAAGAAGACCCAAGGAAGATAAGAAGGTCTTCAGAAAGAAACATGAGGTACTCTTAGCTGAAGAAAAAAAATCTAAATGGGCAGAAACTGACAGTGAAGAGTCGGAACCAGAAAGCTCATGCAGTTCTAGTGATGATGAGGAAGTAAAGTTGAAACGTCCTGCCCTTTTTATTGCTTTAAAAGTACTAGAAATTTTTTTTTTAAAAAACTCACTTAACATCGGCCGAACCATAAAATATCTTGACATCATTTTAAAAATAACCATCCAACTGCTATTTAAAAATCCAAAGGAAAATATTTTAAAGCATAAAATCGTCAAACATTTTACCAAACCTAAAAAGCAATAATTTGAAAAGTAAAGCCCATATTAAACCTCTCAAAAATCACTCAAAAGCATAAATAAATAATATTAAAAATATTTAATCATAAAGCATGAGTCAAAAGTCATAATGCGAAAAAAGTAGAAGCGCTGGTCCTCGGGTTGTGTGCGCCTTCAGCCCAGTCAAATACTCATCAAGTCCTCCCTCAATACCACCTGCATCCATCACACCTAGTGAGTCTAAAAACTCAACACACCATAATCTTTATAACGAGTAATACGTAATTTAGTCAACATATAACGGTGAAAAATACTTGTACTTAAAATATCGTTTTCATGAAGATGCATAAACATAAACATTTTTGTAAACATTTTCATGATGCATAAAACTTTAAACATAAACATTTTCATAACATGCAAACATGAATTTCCTTTTCCTCAACATGACATGACATAAAACCTTAAACATAATCATGACATTTCTTTTTTTTTTCCTTTGTTGAATTCAGATCGTTAATTGTGACTTTCCGCAACATGACATGACATGACGATGGATCCATCTACATAAAACTACAGTACTGGGCGGCGGCGGACACCAGCAACACTCTCACCGGTCAACTGGGCCCTGGCCTAACATGATCGAATAGAAATACGATCGTCGGGGCTCCCTCTGGGGCCTTCTCCCATGAATGGGCTCCCTCTGGGGCCTTCTCCCCTCACGATATTTACATTCTTACCTCAAACCTCATAACCTCATAACCTCATATTCGTAATAATGGAAACACGATCGTCGGGCTCTCACTGGGACCATAACCCTCACGACGTCGCCATCATTAACGAATTAGTCACAATCACTTCACTTCCTTCAACATTTATATTCTCACCACTTTATAAAAATCATGCATAACATAAAATTTTATTTTTGAAACCAAGCATGCAACAAGTCTTTTAAATGTCTTCCTTAAATCATAAAAATCAAATAGACATTTTAAAATCATAATTTAATCATAAGCATTTCATAAACATTTAAAAATAATCATAATATAATAAAAACAGTATTTAGGGCACTGCCATGACCTTTACTAATTTTTCGATGTAAAAAGACCGTTTTACCCCTGGACTAAACCTTTTACCTTTTCTACTTTTTTCTTGATTTCATGACTCTAACATGTCCCAAATAATTATTTAAGCTTACGTGAATTTTTTTTCCATAATTTTATTTGGCTTAAATGTTAGACCTTTTCAATTATCTTTTCTTAATTGTTTTAACGGTGTTTTAATCCCGAAAAATACCAAACTTTAATATAAAATTCCTAAATTTTTAATTTAGTCTTTTTATATTATTTTAGCCCTTATGGACCACGACTCGACCCCCGTGAGCCGTTTACCAATTTTTCATTATTTAAAACATCCTATTTGACACCTAAACTTCGACCCCGAGCCAACTTTTGATTTTCTCGAGTTACCCCCGCACCATGTTGGTCCAAAACTTGCCCAACATCCTAAGTTAACCTACTGGACCATTATTTCCCCAAGACACTAACCCAAACCATAAAAACGAGAACCTCCTAAGTGACCCTATGTTGGCCGAGACTTTCAACTTGCATGGACTCTATGTTTTGAGCACTTAGTGACCTAGCCGTTAGCCTAGCTCCCAAGCCAACCTCTTGTGCACCTTCATAGGACCCTAATGAGTCACCCTAGCCTAACCCACGAGCCCTGGAACGATACCTTAAACCCTCCAAGCCACCCGAAGCCTGCACCCTTTTTGTGTCACTTCTCGGGGAGGAGTCCTCAAGGACTCCTCCCTGCCTTCGTTCCTGAGTCCTAGCTTGGCTAGGACTCTCCCTAGACCCTTAACAGTCCCTGGCCGAGCCCTGGCCCCAGCCCAGGCCAAGCCCAGCCATCCCTCATAGAACCCGATCCCATAACCCATGAGAGCAACCTACAGACTTCGGTTCCCTTGCTTCTTTTGGTTTCTGTCGATTGTGGGTGTGTGAGTGTGGCTTTGTTTTTCCTTGAAAACTTTACCTAAACACCATATGGCATCATTGCAGTCGCTAAACACATTCAAGGCATGAATTGGAACATAAAAATCATTAGTACATAGCATGTACATAAGAAATCCGAAAATTCTTAAAAAAAACTTCAAGTTCTTCATGCATATGTTAATTAAATCGATACTATGATGTAATGGATGAGAAAAGGAAGATATAGGCGTGCCTTTGCGTATTACACGCTCGAATAATCGTTGACGACGAAGAACGGGACGCAAACGTTGGCTTGTTTCTTCTTGCTACCTAAGAAATCCTCAAGAAATCCTCTCTAATATGATTGTGTGTTGTGCCGTGAAGTGTAGGGTTCGGAGAGAGAGTTTTCAGATTTAAAACTTGAGTGGCCGAGACTTGGTTTGCAAGGTAGACTAGGTTTTGATTTGATTAACAAATTAAATATTAAACTAATCACTAATCTAGACTTTAGGCCTAATAAGCCATTAAATTAGGCCCATTAGTCTATTTAGAATTTAAATAAAATATTAGCAATGTTTTTGTTTAATTAAGTTTGTGAATTTATTAGCCGGGTTGCCAAAAAGTTCGTATTTTAGTTGAAAATCCAACACCGATAAAATTTTCGTCCCGACGTATAAAATCACTTCAAAACCCTTTATATTCAAAAATACTAAAAAGCATCGACCATCTTTTAAATAATTAAAAATAATTATTTAATAAAAATATTTTACGTTTTCTTCAGTCCTCGGTTCCCGTTCCTCGATCGTCACTTGAATATTCCTAAAAATACATTTTTTATGCATGATGACAAATAAATCTCATTTAGCATATAAACAAGTACGTCACATAATTAATTAGCAACTAAAATCAATTAATTACTCAATTTTTCATAATTTCCTAGATTCGCATGCAGTTGGATTACGTCGTCTTAATTTTGGACCTTACAGTTCCTCCCCCCCTTAAATAAAATTTCGTCCTCAAAATTAGAACTTACCGAATAGATCCGGATAGCGACTCTTCAAGTCCCTCTCGGTTTCCCAAGTAGCTTCCTCTTCCGAGTGATTCAGCCACTTGACCTTGACCATTGGAATGACTTTGTTACGCAATCGTCTTTCTTGTCTAGCCAGAATCTGGACAGGTCTTTCTTCATACGACATATTTGGAGTTAGTTGAAGAGGTTCATAATTAAGCACATGTGACGGGTTAGACATGTACTTCCGCAGCATCGAAATGTGGAACATATTGTGAACTCCAGAAAGTGCGGGTGGCAATGCCACTCTATAAGCTAGTGTCCCAATCCTCTCCAAAAGTGCGGATGGGCCAATAAATCTAGGACTAAGCTTGCCCTTCTTGCCAAAACGCATAACACCCTTCATGGGTGCTATCTTCACAAACACGTGGTCGCCTACTGCAAACTCCAAGTCCCTTCGTCTTTTATCCGCATAACTCTTTTGTCGGCTTTGCGCAGTCTTCATTCTATCACGAATTTTGACTACCAGCTCAGCTGTCTCTTCAATCACATCTGGACCAATATCTCTTCTTTCCCCAAGCTCGTCCCAATGAATAGGAGATCTACACTTCCTTCCGTAGAGTGCCTCAAAAGGAGCCATTCCTATTGATGATTGATAGCTGTTATTGTAAGTGAACTCCACTAGAGGTAATTTTGGTTCCCAACTACCTTGGAAATCAATAACACATGCTCGCAGTAGATCTTCCAAAATCTGTATAACTCTTTCTGACTGACCATCGGTTTGAGGGTGGAACGCTGTACTGAACAATAACTTGGTCCCCATCGCTGCATGCAGACTTTTCCAAAAAGATGACGTGAACCTCGGATCCCTGTCAGAAACGATGGATACAGGAATCCCATGCAGCCGAACTATCTCCCGAATATACAAGTCGGCATACTGAACCATGGTGAATGTCGTCTTAATAGGTAGAAAATGCGCTGATTTCGTAAGACGATCCACTATCACCCAAATGGCATTGAATCCTTTAACTGTCTTTGGCAATCCCACAACAAAGTCCATGGTGATATTTTCCCATTTCCACTCGGGGATAGGGAGTGGTTTTAATTTTCCCGCTGGTCTTTGATGCTCTGCTTTGACTTGCTGACAAGTCAAACACTCAGATACATATCTCAGAATATCCCTCTTCATGCCTGGCCACCAATATAACAACTGTAAATCTCTATACATCTTCGTACTGCCCGGATGAATGGAATATGGCGTGTCATGGGCTTCCTTCATAATAAGATCTCTCAAAGAATCGTCACTAGGAACCCATAGACGGTCTCCATAACGGACTAAACCATCCACCACTGAATATAAATTCCGGCCCTTGGCTTCATCTCTTGCTCTCCACTTTTGCAACTGCTCATCAGTAGAATGCCCATCACGAATTCTGTCCCTCAAAGTCGACTGCACTGATATTGTAGCAAGATTAGGGGCCTCGCCCCTAGCATACACTGTAAGCTCAAACTGCTGTATCTCGGACTGCAACAGTCTTTGGAGTGATAAATGAGTGATAACTGCTGCTTTTCTACTCAATGCGTCTGCCACTACATTAGCTTTCCCCAGATGGTAGCTAATGTCACAATCATAGTCCTTTACCAATTCGAGCCATCTGCGCTGTCTCATATTCAACTCCTTTTGGGTGAAGAAGTATTTCAAACTTTTATGATCGGTGAATATCTTGCACTTCTCCCCATAAAGGTAGTGTCTCAAAATTTTCAGTGCGAAGACTACTGCTGCAAGCTCAAGATCATGAGTAGGGTAGTTCTTTTCATGAATTTTCAACTGTCTTGATGCATAGGCGATAACTCGGTCATTTTGCATCAGAACTGCACCTAAACCAAGCTTAGAAGTGTCGGTATAAAGAACATACTCCCCTTGCCCCGATGGCATAGATAACACTGGTGCGGATATCAAGGCTTGCTTCAACTTGTCAAAACTGTCTTGACACTCGGATCCCCAAATAAACTTAGCATTTTTCTTCGTCAAAGATGTCAAAGGCACTGCAATAGATGAGAACCCCTTGATGAATTTGCGATAATAGCCAGCTAGTCCCAAGAAACTTCGAATCTCGGTGACACTCTTCGGTACTGGCCACTCTTTTACTGCCTCAACTTTACTCGGATCAACTTCTATGCCATCACTAGAAATGATGTGGCCTAAGAACGCCACTCTGTCAAGCCAAAATTCGCACTTGCTGAAATTTGCATATAGCTTTCTGTCTTGTAATACCTGCAGTGCGATCCTCAAATGACGGCTATGCTCCACTCTGTTCTTGGAATAGATCAATATGTCATCAATGAAGACAATAATAAACTGATCCAGATATGGCTGAAATACGCGATTCATGAGATCCATGAAGATCGCTGGCGCATTGGTCAACCCGAATGGCATGACCATAAACTCATAGTGCCCATATCTCGTGCGAAACGCTGTCTTGTGAACGTCAGACTCTTTGACTTTCAACTGGTGGTATCCAGATCGCAGATCAATCTTAGAAAATATCGATGCTCCTTGCAACTGATCAAATAAATCTTCAATTCTTGGCAGTGGATACTTATTTTTGATAGTGACCCGATTAAGCTCCCGATAATCAATACAAAGACGCATGGTACCATCTTTCTTTTTCACAAACAAAACCGGTGCGCCCCACGGAGAGTAACTAGGGCAAATAAAACCCTTGTCTAGCAGTTCTTGGATTTGATCTTTTAGTTCTTTCATTTCAGCAGGTGCTAGACGATAAGGTGTTTTAGATATAGGAACAGTGCCCGGCATAAGATCAATAGAGAATTCCACTTCACGATCGGGCGGAATGCCAGAAACGTCTTTGGGAAAGACGCTAGGAAAATCTCTCACAACATCAACATCCTCTAACTTCTGGCTGATGGATTCATGTGTGGTAGTGACACATGCTAGATACGCCTGGCATCCATGCTTAATAAGCTTCTTCGCACATAGACAAGAGATAATGTGCGGCATTTGCTTGTTTCTCGCCGCCTCTAAAACAAAAGATTTACCACTAGGTGGCCGGATAGATACTGATCGCTGACGGAAATCAATCGAAGCTCCATTCGCTGATAGCCAATCCATCCCAAGTATAATATCGAATTCGGGCATAGGAAGCACAATAAGATTCGCCCGAACAACATCTCTGAATAAACGAAGCTCCAAATTCTTAACAATCTTAGATGTGAGCATCTGATCACCGGAAGGAATCGAAACTTTGAAACCCAAACCCATATCTTGAGGGGTAATATTCAGTCTTTTGATGAAGGTTTCTGATATGAAGGAATGTGTAGCTCCTGAATCTAGCAAAGCATAGGTAGCTACTCCTAGAATGATGATCCTGCCTGTGATGGAAATGTCTTTTAAATCTTTTCGTGTTGAAACTTAAGGATTTACTATCATAAATTCTCCAGGTGGGATGGAGATTTCGTGTTGAACTTAAACATTTCTAGGAAGAATTGCACTTTAGTTCTTCAACTTTTGGAATTTGCAAAATTGACCCATAATTTTCGAATTATTGTACTTAAGTCCATATATTATTCGAAGTTCTGATTTAATCCTTGATTTTCGAGAGTTTGCATTTTGATCCTTAAGATTTCAGAATTTGCACATAGGTCCCTTAATTTCGAATATTTACATTCAAGTCCCTTAAATTTTCGAAAATTGCATATTGGCCCCCCAATGATTCGAAATCCCCTTAAATATGATTTTCTTTAATTTTGGCCCTAAATTTTTTTTTTTTGAAATCGTAACATCCTTCACATAAAATAATGCACAAAATTCGAATCATTTTTTTCTATGGTTCCTAAAATCACCGCTTAAGTCCAACTAAGTAGAACATGCAACCTAATTTATTCTAGGATTGAATACCAACTGAAACGTCCTAATAACCAATTTAACATTTCATGCAGAAATAAGCAATATAAAAATGTTAAATGACTAGGTTACCCGTGATGAGTGTAGTGTCTGCCTCTCCTTCAGCTTCCTCGGCGTTCATAACATAAGCTCGGGCCGTAGTAGCTGCTTTCCTCTTTGGGCAGTCATTGGCTATGTGTCCCTCCTCCTTGCAGTAGAAACATTTACGAGATCCCCATTCGCATTTGCCAAGATGAAAACGGTTGCACTGTTTGCAAGGTTGCCTCTCAGCAGGCTTAGGTGCTCCCGGATTTTGTGGCTTTGGTGGCACTGGCTTCTTGCCTTGACCTTGGGGCTTTTGAGGCCCTTGAGGTCTAGGAGGTCCTGTATATGGCTTCTTGGCAGGCTGATTATTATTCTGATGTTGTTGCCTCTTGCGCTGAATCTCAAAGTCAATGTCCTTTAAGGACTGCTCAGCCTGATATGCATAAGTAACTGCCATAGCATAATTCTCCGGACGAATCATCATAACTTTATCCCGAATGGTAGGTCGTAGGCCATCCTTGAAATGCCTAAGTTTTTCTTCCGTGTCTCTAGCAATAAGGGGTACAAAGTGGCAACCCCTATCAAACTTCTTCACAAAATCAGCAACAGGTATGTCTCCCTGACTGGAGAGTCATAAATTCCCCTTTATCCGGCTTCTGACATCAGCAGTAAAGTATTTCTCATAGAATTTCGTCTTGAACTGTGCCCAAGTGAGTGTAGCAAGGTCAACACCATGCTCGGCTCCTTCCCACCATAAAGAAGCGTCGTCACTAAGCAGATAAGTAGTGCACCTCACACGGTCGGCGTCTCCCATGTCCAGATAGCGAAAATGCACCTCGAGTGATCGGATCCAACTCTCTGCAGCAAATGGATCGGTGGTGCCAGAAAATTCCTTCGGCCCTAGCCTCCGGAACTGCTCATAAATATCATGCTGTGGCCTAGGTGGCTGCTGTGGCTGCTGCTGCTGCATTTGCTGTAACTGCAGCTGTAGCTGTTGCTGCTGTAACTGCTGCTCGAAGAGACGAGCCATACCCTCTAATGCACGAGTAGCAGGATCCCCTGGAGGAGGGGGTGGTGGTGGTGGTGCACTTCTTTGACTATTCCCTCGGCGATTAACATTGTTCTCTCCCTGATTCTCGATAACGGGTACACGTCTAGGAAGCATTTTATCTGAATGTTTTTCAAATTCTAACGTAACCAACATGCAATTAAATCTAAGTTTCTAATCATGTGACATCTCCTAATTCATTTTATCAATTTAAGCATGCAAAGCATAAATACTCGAAAAGCTAATAAACATGCATCATAAACATAATATTCATATTATCATGCGGGTAACATCATATTAAATCATATAAAGCATGTAAACTTACAAATTGAGGCTTGACGACTGATCTTCCCGGCGCTGATGGTGGCACAACCCTTTACAGGACCTTTGCTCTGATACAAACTGAAACGTCCTGCCCTTTTTAATTGCTTTAAAAGTACTAGAATTTTTTTTTTAAACCTCACTTAACATCGGCCGAACCATAAAATATCTTGACATCATTTTAAAAATAACCATCCAACTGCTATTTAAAAATCCAAAGAAAAATATTTTAAAGCATAAAATCGTCAAACATTTTACCAAACCTAAAAATCAATAATTTGAAAAATAAAGCCCATAATAAACCTCTCAAAAATCTCTCAAAAGCATAAATAAATAATCTTAAAAATCTTTAATCATAAAGCTTGAGTCAAAAGTCATAATGCTGAAAAAGTAGAAGCGCTGGTCCTCGGGTTGTGTGCGCCTTCAGCCCAGTCAAATCACTCATCAAGTCATCCCACAATACCACCTACATCCATCACACCTAGTGAGTCTAAAGACTCAACACACCATAATCTTTATAACGAGTAATACGTAATACAGTCAACATATAACGGTGAAAAATACTTGTACTTAAAATATCGTTTTCATGAAGATGCATAAACATAAACATTTTTGTAAACATTTTCATGATGCATAAAACTTTAAACATAAACATTTTCATAACATGCAAACATGAATTTCCTTTTCCTCAACATGACATGACATAAAACCTTAAACATAATCATGACTTTTCTTTTTTTTTTTTTCCTTTATTGAATTCAGATCGTTAATTGTGATTTTCCTCAACATGACATGACATGACGATGAATCCATCTACATAAATCTACAGTACTGGGCGGCGGGGGACACCAGCAACACTCTCACCGGTCAACTGGGCCCTGGCCTAACATGATCGAATAGAAATACGATCGTCGGGGCTCCCTCTGGGGCCTTCTCCCATGAATGGGCTCCCTCTGGGGCCTTCTCCCCTCACGATATTCCCATTCTTACCTCAAACCTCATAACCTCATATTCGTAATAATGGAAACACGATCGTCGGGCTCCCACTGGGACCATAACCCTCACGACGTCGCCATCATTAACGAATTAGTCACAATCACTTCACTTCCTTCAACATTTATATTCTCACCACTTTATAAAAATCATGCATAACATAACATTTTATTTTTGAAACCAAGCATGCAACATGTCTTTTAAATGTCTTCCTTAAATCATAAAAATCAAATAGACATTTTAAAATCATAATTTAATCATAAGCATTTCATAAACATTTAAAAATAATTATAATATCATAAAAACAGTATTTAGGGCACTGCCATGACCTTTACTAATTTCCCGGTGTAAAAAGACCGTTTTACCCCTGGACTAAACCTTTTACCTTTTCTACTTTTTTCTTGATTTCATGACTCTAACATGTCCCAAATAATTATTTAAGCTTACGTGAATTTTTTTTCCATAATTTTATTTGGCTTAATGTTAGACCTTTTCAATTATCTTTTCTTAATTGTTTTAACGGTGTTTTAATCCCGAAAAATACCAAACTTTAATATAAAATTCCTAAATTTTAATTTAGTCTTTTTATATTATTTTAGCCCTTATGGACCACGACTCGACCCCCGTGAGCCGTTTACCAATTTTTCATTATTTAAAACATCCTATTTGACACCTAAACTTCGACCCCGAGCCAACTTTTGATTTTCTCGAGTTACCCCCACACCATGTTGGTCCAAAACTTGCCCAACATCCTAAGTTAACCTACTGGACCATTATTTCCCCAAGACACTAACCCAAACCATAAAAACGAGAACCTCCTAAGTGACCCTATGCTGGCCTGTGACTTTCAACTTGCATGGACTCTATGTTTTGAGCACTTAGTGACCTAGCCGTCAGCCTAGCTCCCAAGACAACCCCCTGTGCACATTCCTAGGACCCTAATGAGTCACCCTAGCCTAACCCACGAGCCCTGGAACGATACCTTAAACCCTGCAAGCCACCCGAAGCCTGCACCCTTTTTGTGTCACTTCTCGGGTAGGAGTCCTTGCGTGCAAGGACTCCTCCCTTCCTTCGTTCCTGAGTCCTAGCTTGGCTAGGACTCTCCCTAGACCCTTAACAAGGACTCCTACCTTCCTTCGTTCCTGAGTCCTAGCTTGGCTAGGACTCTCCCTAGACCCTTAACAGTCCCTGGCCGAGCCCTGGCCCCAGCCCAGGCCAAGCCCAGCCATCCCTCATAGAACCCGATCCCATAACCCATGACAGCAACCTACAGACTTCGGTTCCCTTGCTTCTTTCGGCTTCTGCCAATTGTGGGTGTGTGAGTGTGGCTTTGTTTTTCCTTGAAACCTTTACCTAAACACCATATGGCATCATGGCAGTCCCTAAACACATTCAAGGCATGAATTGGCACATAAAAATCATTAATTCATAGCATGTACATAAGAAATCCGAAAATTCTTAAAAAAACTTCAAGTTCTTCATGCATATGTTAATTAAGTCGATACTATGATGTAATGGATGAGAAAAGGAAGATATAGGCGTGCCTTTGCGTATTACACGCTCGAATAATCGTTGACGACGAAGAACGGGGCGCAAACGTTGGCTTGTTTCTTCTTGCTACCTACGAAATCCTCAAGAAATCCTCTCTAATATGATTGTGTGTTGTGCCGTGAAGTGTAGGGTTGGGAGAGAGAGTTTTCAGATTTAAAACTTGAGTGGCCGAGACTTGGTTTGCAAGGTAGACTAGGTTTTAATTTGATTAACAAATTAAATATTAAACTAATCACTAATCTAGACTTTAGGCCTAATAAACCATTAAATTAGGCCCATTAGTCTATTTAGGATTTAAATAAAATATTAGCAATGTTTTTGTTTAATTAAGTTTGTGAATTTATTAGCCGGGTTGCCAAAAAGTTCGTATTTTAGTTGAAAATCCAACACCGATAAAATTTTCGTCCCGGCGTATAAAATCACTTCAAAACCCTTTATATTCAAAAATACTAAAAAGCATCGACCATCTTTTAAATAATTAAAAATAATTATTTAATAAAAATATTTTACGTTTTCTTCAGACCTCGGTCCCCGTTCCTCGATCGTCACTTGAATATTCCTAAAAATACATTTTTTATGCATGATGACAAATAAATCTCATTTCGCATATAAACAAGTACGTCACATAATTAATTAGAAACTAAAATCAACTAATTACTCAATTTTTCATAATTTCCTAGATTCGCATGCAGTTGGATTACGTCGTCTTAATTTTGGACCTTACAAAAGTGCTTGATGGCTAATGATGCAGCAGAAGAATCATCTAGCCAACAGGTATTTGATTTCTGCTCAACTGATTTCACACGAGAAGAACTCATTCTAACACTACATGACATGGTAAATGAGTATCAAAAGCTTGCATCATCATTTGAAGAAATCAAAGCAAAGCAAACTGATCCCACAGACAATATAACCAAAACTGATGAATCATTCGATGGGTTGAGTCTAAAAAGGGAAATTGCTGAGTTAAAAGCAGAAAGAAACAAAAATCAGTCACTAATACAGAAGTTGATGCTTGAAAACTCAAAACAAACTGAGCTTATTCAGTCTTGGAACAAATCATCTACTGCACTAAATGAAATGCAGATTTCACAAAAATCAGTTTCTGATAAAACTTGTTTAGGGTTCAACAATCAAGGAGAAATGTATCCAAATGATACTCAACCAAAGCTAACAATAGACAAAGGGAAATACATTCACTTTGTCAAATCAGCAGTGGTACAAGAACAAATTGAGCCCAGTAAACTGATTGAGCAACCTACTGAGAATATGAACAAGGCTAGAAGATATGAGATTGGTTATAGTAAAAAATTCTCAACTGATTCACAAAGTCAGTCATCAAAGAGATTTTACAAAAACTATTCGAATGACTATTCCAATTACTATAACTGCAAGCCAGTTCAGAAGAGATATAGACTGAATAATCAGTTGAATAAATCTAAAACACAAATTGTATCATTCGTACACTACACAAGCACACAAGAGCCGAGAAAAACCATTTGGAATACAACTAATGGAAAGTCTGTTAGACTAATCCAAGTATGGGTTCCTAAAGGACTAATCAGTTCAGGACCCAAATAGATATGGGTACCAAATTATATTATGCGTGTGACTGCAGTAACAGGTACAAACAAGAACTCAATATGGTATTTGGACAGTGGATGTTCGTGACATATGACAGGAGATGCATGTGTGCTATCTCAACTGATCAAATACAGTGGTCCAAATATCAGTTTTGGGGACAATTCCAAAGGTAGAACTGTGGGTAAGGGTAAGCTTATCCATGGTAACTTTACTTTTAAAGATGTTCTATTAGTAGAAAACCTGAAGTATAACTTGATCAGCATCAGTCAGTTATGCGACAGTGGATTCTCAGTACATTTTGACAAAAACTCATGTTCAGTCAAAACTTCAACTGATGAAATCATACTAACTGACAAACGTTATGGAAACACATATAAAATCAGTTGGAATGATCAAACTTATGCACCAGTTTGTTTTATTGCTTCCAAATCATCTAAAAACTGGTTGTAGCATAAGAGACTAAACCATTTAAACTTTAAAACTATTGCCTATCTAAGTAAACATGAACTTGTAACTGGTTTGCCCAAAATAGACTTTTCAAAAGAAAAACTTTGCTCAGCATGTCAGTATGGTAAACAAGTACAATCTTCTTTTAAAAACATGGGTTGTAAATCTTCATCCCAATGCTTAGAACTATTGCACATGGATCTCTTTGGTCCTATACCAGTCATGAGCTTAGGGGGAATGAAATAGACCTTGGTAGTCGTAGATGATTTTTCAAGATTTACTTGGGTTATTTTTCTCAAATCTAAAGACCATACTGCTTCACAACTGATAAAGCTCTTCAAAAGACTTTTAAATGAAAAATCAGTTGGAATTGATCGAATCAGATCAGATCGAGGAACTGAATTCATCAATCAAACTCTTTCAAATTTTCTAGAGAATGCTGGAATTAAGCATGAGCTCTCAGCAGCCAGAACTCCTCAGCAAAATGGTGTAGCTAAGAGAAGAAATTGGACCCTTAAAGAAGCTGCTAGAACAATGCTTGCTGATTCTGGTATTTCTCAAAGGTTTTGGGCAGAGACAGTAAATACTGCGTGTTATACTCAAAACAGATCAATGATTAATAAGAATCATATGAAAACACCATATGAGATCTGGCATGGAAGAAAAAGTATAATTACTTATTTCAAAATATTCGGCTGCAGATGTTTTATCCTTGATAATGGTAAAAATTATTTAAAAGCGTTTGATGCTAAATCTGCAGAGGGAATATTTCTTGGATACTCATCAGTTAGTATAACTTATAGAGTCTTCAACAAGAAAACCCTAAATGTTGAAGAATCAGCTCATGTTGATTTCGATGAAACTGAACTAACTAATAAGCCAACTGATCAAGTTGAGCTAGTTGATCGATTTACAGATATCAGTTTGGAGGATGATGATGAAAAAGACAATCATATTAATCAAAACAATCTCCAAACACCCGAACCAGAAGTGTCAGATCAATCAGCTGAACCAGAAGCCATTCCTAATGATCAGTTGATAGAGCATAATGATAACATTCAAATACCAGTTGACGAAGCACCAACTGAGACTGAAAACTGTGTTCAGTTACCAACTGAAGAAATTGCTGATACAACAAATACTGAGTACAGATGGAGAAAATCACATCCACCTGAGCTGGTAATAGGAAATCCATCTGATCCAGTAAGAACTCGCAATCAAATGCTAAATTTATTTATCCATTCAGCTTTTGTATCACAACTAGAACCAAAGAAAACTGATGAGGCTCTTGCTGATCCTAACTGGGTAAATGCAATGCAAGAAGAGCTAAATCAGTTCACTCATAACAATGTCTGGAACATAGTTCCAAGACCAGTTTCAAAAACTGTTATAGGTACAAAATGGATTTTCAGGAACACACTGAATGAAGATGGTTCAGTTGGACGCAACAAAGCAAGATTAGTAGCACAAGGATACAGACAAGAAGAAGGAATTGACTATGATGAGACATATGCTCCAGTTGCAAGACTGGAAGCAATCAGAATGTTTCTTGCTTATGCATCATACAAGAACTTCAAAGTCTATCAAATGGATGTCAAAAGTGCATTCCTAAATGGCCAGCTACAAGAGGAAGTATATGTTGAACAACCCCCAGGTTTTGTAAATCACAACTTTCCTGATCATGTATATCATTTGAACAAAGCTTTATATGGTCTTAAACAAGCTCCCAGAGCTTGGTACGAAACTCTTTCAAAATTCCTAACTGATCATGATTTTTCTGTTGGATCAGTTGATAAGACCTTGTTCAAATTTACTAAGAATGATCACATTTTATTAGTTCAAATTTATGTTGATGATATCATATTCGGGTCAACTAACCCCAAATTATGCGAGAAATTTGCTAAGCTAATGCAGGATAATTTTGAAATGAGCATGATGGGTGAACTGACATTCTTTCTTGGACTACAAGTGAAGCAACTGGAAACTGGTACATTCATCAGTCAGACTAAATATACAAAGGAGTTGCTGAAGAAATTTGGCATGGAATCACGTTCAGCTGCAAATACTCCCATGAGCTCATCAGTAAAATTGGACACTGATCAAGGGGGAATATCAGTTGAGGCGACATTATATCAAGGTTTAATAGGGTCATTGTTATACCTAACTGCCAGTCGCCCTGATATTGTATTTGCTGTGTGTATGTGTGCTAGATTTCAAGAAAATCCTAAGCAATCACATTTCTCAGCTGCTAAAAGAATTTTGAAATACCTTAAGGGTACACAAAATATTGGGTTATGGTACTCTAAAGACTCTACTTTCAATTTAGTTGGATATTCAGATGCAGATTATGCAGGATGTAAGCTTGATCGTAAAAGTAAAAGTGGATCTTGTCAGTTTCTAGGAGACAGGCTGATCTCTTGGTTCAGCAAGAAGCAGACATCTATAGCTACCTCAACAACTGAAGCAGAATACCTTGCTGCTGGTAGTTGTTGTGCACAACTGATCTGGATCCAGCAACAATTGAGAGATTATGGAGTAATTACAAATAGTTCGCCCATATTTTGTGACAATACGAGTACAATTGCCATCACCTATAATCCAGTTCTTCACTCAAGGACAAAGCATATAGATGTCAGACACCACTTCATTAGAGATCATGCTTTGAAGAAGGACATCAGACTGGAGTATATATCAACTGAGCAACAAGCAGCTGACATCTTCACCAAACCATTACCCGAGACTAAGTTTTCTTACTTTCGCAATATTCTTGGTTTTCTGTCTTAAAATTATTACTAATGTTGCTTTACTAATAGAATTATCTGCAGAAAATAAGAACACAACAAATTGAAAATAATACTTTTATTAAGAATACCATCGATCCCAGTTTACAGAAGATATCATACAACCAACTGAATCCTGCCATTTTCTAATCCAATCATTCAACTCATAAATTAGGATTCTAGAAAATGACCTAGTTGTAGAAATCTTCTCAACCACATGCCATTCCTTCCATAACATTGCTTCTAACAGACATTTGTCATCAATCATATCTGTAACATGCCTAACTTCAAAACGATCAATGTATTTTCTTGCTGTTGCTGCTTGAGCACGAGTAGGAACAGCACCACTACTACTTACCCTCTGCAAATCATGAATCTTGAACCATTTTGACATCACTTTCATCAAGACATATTCTTCTATTGTCTTCTTCAATTCTTCTAAATAAGGACTTAATTGCTCATTAACTTGAATATGCGAACTACTTCATGCATAAGAGTTACTTGAATCCGACATATTGAACTGTTATTGTCTCACATTCTATCATCTTATTTATAGACAGATGAAATTTAAATGTTGAAGAAACTGAAGAGACTCAAATCAACTGAAGAGTCTTTCTCATTTACCGAGGCTTCTTAACTATCAGTTGTTCATTATCAACTGATATCAGTTTGACATTTATTACTTAACGCTTAACCAATCATCAGTTCATCTGTTTATGATCGTAATTCATATATAATAACTAATGAAACTTATTATTTGCAGGAAAAAGAAAAAAAACAAAGTTACGTTAAAATAAATGTTTCATTCAACCATAAATATTTTCTTGGACTACATCTTCATATTTTTCTTCCACATCAATTATCCACATTTTCAACCAAATGGATAGAGGTGAGGTAGATGTCTTGAGAAAGCTGTGGGAAGAAGCTATGCGAGTAAGGATCTCCAGCTCCTTTCGAAGCATCAGCTGATAGATATGACCATCCTTGAAGATGTCCACCCACACAGCTATATTCAAGTGCTCCCGCACTTCTCTCAACTCTGCCATCAGTTCGGGAGTGGTAGCCTCTCCAGAATTATACAGGAACGCAAGCTCCTGTAACTTTTCCCAGTAGGGAAGACTCTTGTAGAAGACTTCGTCTTCTATAACAGCCTTCCTAGCTTCCAGAGAAAATGGCGAAGCACTCGAGCTACTCGCATCTGCCATTCTTTCGTCTTGAATATTTTCACCAATATGATTGAAACTAACCGTGTTACTTCTATTTATAGCAGAATATCAAAGAAGCTGAAGGGTCGTCAGCGTTTCAGCAAACGAAAATTTTTTTGACCTTTAAATTTATTCGCTTTAATTATTTTATGCACTAATTAAGGGGGAATAATGGTTTTAAAAGGTTAACTGAGAAGACAAATGTTAGTAAACTCTCAACTGAAAGGACACAGTCTTACAACTAATCGTTCAGTTGGGTATTTCACTAATCTTCTCATATATGTTAACTAATTAAAACATATTATATTCCAAATCAAGTGACGTGACTGTCTATTATCTAATGATGAATCTCATTTTGAAAACGTGGAAGCATTTGAACCATTTAAATTGTACACACGCTTATAACACACGAACACACGTTTTTATTCAAAATTTTGATGGACTGACACGTGTTCAGAATCTAAACAGTCACATACATATAAATAATTTCCCGCTTCAATTCAGCTTTCTTTCTTACGCGTACATCATCTCTCAGAGCAAACTCATACACTCAGAGCTTGTATTTCGCAAAATTTCAGGTTTCCTTACTCTCAGCAATGGCGAATCAAATCCCAGCTCACATGTTGAACGCTATGGCCATTGATTTTGACTCAGTTTTATCAGTTCACGAAGCTGAAATTAAGAACGTCTTTCTGAAGATTGAATCTGCTGGTCTCAGAATGTTTTTGGGACAATACTCGTAGGAGATTTACCCAAAAGAACTCCAAGACCTCTACTCAAATGGATATATCAACTCTGATGGAAACATCATTGCCACTATTAATGGTCAGTCAGTGACCATTTCTGAAGATTCTTTCGGAGAAATCTTTTCATTATCCTCTGATGGATTAGTACACCTTGCTGATGTTAAAGCATCAGATATTGAAGAAATGCAAACTGCACTCTCTGCTGATGGACGGAAAATAAAAGTTTCCGATCCTAAGAAGGAACTGAAGCATGAGGTTCAGTTGCTGGCTGGTATCGTAGCCAATAGGCTATTGACCAAGGCAGGATCGTATGCTGCCCTGACTTTGGAGAAGTTTCAAGCTATTACGATCATTATGGCTGGAAGAAAATTCAACTGGAAGCTACTTATTTTTAGTATCTTGAAGAACATGTTTTCCTCCACCAAGCAATCCAAAGGATTTGCAGTGCCGCTAAGCTATTTGATGAAAGTCAAAGGGTTGGTGGCTGAAGATTCGGAGCGATTATCTAAATTCAAAATTTTCAATGGGAAGAATATTCTGCCACCCAAGACTAAACTAGATATCTCTCCTGATCAGTTCGTGAAGATCAAGAAGGAGATTGGGACACAACAACCCTGCTCCCAAATTAAGTTAATTAGGAGAAGACATTGGCTCAGCTGAAGACAATTAAAAGAAAACTGATTATTAGTGAATCCGATTCTGAGAAGACGCCCTCTCCAAAAATTGCCAAGAAACCAAGAACACAAAGGACAAAATTACCAACCACAGTAGAATCAATTCCTATTGAAAGACTGATATGTTTAGATGCCCAACAGCCTATCAAAGCAGTTCCTCTGAAGATTATTCCACCAGAAATCTCAGCTGGTGCAACAAAGGAAACAATTAGAATCAAAGCTCCTCTAATCCACATCAATCGTCCTACCGTTCTAGCACCTGCCAGACCCAAAAGTATAAAGATTATAGAACTGGTGGATACTACTCGTACTGGATTGGAAATTCCACACATCCTCAGTACAGAAAAAGGCAAAGGCAAATTGATTGAAGAGCCCAGGCCATCCAATTCAATTCAAACTCATATTGACCTTGTTTGGGAACATGTTAATAATTTTGCAGCATCAAAACTTAAAATCTATGATGACTGGACCGTCTACAGAACTCAAATTTTTGCTAAGCAGCTGAAAAAGATATCCCAGCTGAACAAATTTATCAAACTTGAAGCAATTGTCCTCAAGATGGTCAAAGCTGCTACAATTATTCAGGCTTTGGAGAGAAAAACATATTTTTTAATCAAATTCGTGCTAAGAAGCTATCTCAATTGCTTGAGAAATTAAAGGCAAACTACATTCCCACCAATTCAACTGCCTATAATGATCGAGCTGTGATCACTCAGCTAGATACAGATCTTACTAGCTTGCAAGCTCAGATAAAAATGTGGGAAATGGATCAGGAGTTAGTTCTTCCGGAGGAAGCCTCTGAAGAAGAAGAAGAAAACCCCTCCTCTCAACAGAAAGAGCCATCCTCAGAACAAACTATTGTTACAACTGAAGAACCAGTTCAGGATGTGCCACAATCATCTGCTGTGGAACATCAGCTGTACTCTGAAGCCGAGTTGAATTTTGCCAACATTGATGAAATAATTCAAGCAGTAGTGACAGAATCTATGAATAATGAAACCATTTCTGAAGAAGTTGATAACTCAACTGATCAAATCACTCAAGAGGTTTCTATCTCAACAGACGCACCAGTTCAGCCTGCTGTTTCTGAACTAAAGAAGCAAACAGTGGTGCCTACTCAATCACCAAATCAACAGATTGCTGAAAATATGAAGGCAGTTCATGACCCTTTCACTGAAAATCTTATTAAGCAGGAAAGCCCAATTGTTGATCAACATCAATCTTCATCTACTCCGGTCCAAGTAGCAGTAACTGAAACAGATGTTCCAGCACAGACTGTCTCTGAAACGATATTATCTGATAGAACCATGGTGGTCTTTGATCAAGTATCACATGAACCAAGAACATCTAATCAGTCACCTCCTCTTCAATCCACAGAAATGGATCTGGTTCTTGAAGAAATCCAGAATATGCAGCACAATATGCAGCAGATGATTACTGAAATCAAGAAAATTCAATCCACACAATTCTCTCATACTGTCAAATTGGATTCTTCAATTGAATTTGACTCCGCAAAACTAAAAGCCATTCAAGCAAACATGGAGTCTTTTACCCGAACTGTACTTGAGATGAAAAATAACAGAGGTCTAGCTCAAAGTCTCTATACAACTCAGGATATAATCAGTCAACGAGTTGAGCGATTGGAAACTTCTGTTTCTAATAAAATGGAATTGCTGCAGAATTGTTTACAAACTGCTGTCTCAAGTATCTCCGCAGATGTCAAAATTCTTTCCACTGACGTTCGAAAATTATCTGAGAAGATGGATTTGTTTGACAAAAAGGGGGAAGAAATCAAAGATCAAAAAGCATCTTGAAAAACAGTAGAAAACAGCAGAAGCAGTTAATCAGATTATTAGATTCAGCTGTTATTAAATCAAGATCTCTTTCAGTTCAAGAAATTCAATCTCTTATTTTATCTACAATGAGCTCAGATGTTCAGTTATTATTTACTTAGTTTTGTCAAACACCATAAAGGGGGAAATTGTTGGAAATTAAATTCCGGCGTTTGACAAAATATGAATCAACTGAAAATTCGAACCAACTGATCGAGTAAACTGAACTCAGCAACTGGACTTAATAACTGAAATCAACTGACTGATCAGTTGGAAACTGATCAATTGATATATTCATCCGTATGCTAAACACACTTCAACTGAACATATCTCTGGAAAGAACAATCAACCGTCAAGAGACATAGAAGATTGCAACGCCGCACTTCAATCAATACAGCTTAGAAAAACGCATTTCGGCGAAAGCAATTAAGACGCCGCATCACAATAAATGAAGCAAACAATGTCCAAGGAATAATCAAGTAGAAATCAACGGATACAAAGATTCAAATTCATCTCAAGTTACCGTTGGAGAAAAGAAGCTTATAAATATGACAGAAGAACAGCTGAAGAAAAGAGACAGTCAACACTATTCAAAAAGCTTGCTGTCACTCTGTCAAAATCTCAGCTCAATCTTACTTGATATATTCGTAGCAGTTAAGGCTACAATTTGAGCTCATTAGAAGTTGTAATAATCGTTGAAATTCGATAATGCTAAGATCAGTTACGCACTGAGAACATTATGTAATACTAAGAGTTTCAGATTTTGGCAGTGTTAAGTCCAAACTGAAGTGGGTCAGTACAATTCTTGTATTTGATCAAAGTCTTTTAGTGGATATCCTATCCGTGAGATAGAAGGGGTGACGTAGGAGTAATTAAATTCTCCGAACATCCAGAAACAACCCTTGCCTATTTTATTTCAGTTTCGTATTCTATCTTTCAGTCAGTTATTTTCCGCAACTACTTTAGTTTAACTGATTGTCATTGACCAACAAGATTCCGAGAATCAGTTTGTCACCAAACTGAACTCAAAATTCGAAAAGATCAGTTTTAATTGTGAGTGTTTATTCAACCCTCCCTTCTAAACACTCTTGATACGTTAATCGATGCTATCAGATTATAAACTATCTTGTTGATTTTTCTAAATAAAGTTGAACTATGTCAATTATGGTATTTAATATACAGTTTTAAATATTACTCATCGTGGGATCGATATCTGTACTCATACCAGTACTAAAACTTGACACCGTACACTTGCGGTAGTGAAATTACGAAACAAGTTTTTGGCGCCGTTGCTGGGGAGTAAATTATTTAATTGCACATTAATATTGTTACTAAGTAGTCTTGACTTTAATTTAGACTTTATTTTATTTATTTATTTTGTTAATTAAGAATCTTCTCTGTTTTGCAGTGCATGCGACGATATCAAAATCCCGACTTGCTGACTTTTTATCCGGAAATCGAAAGAACTGTCAGGAGATTAAGGAAAGCATGAAGAGAAGAAATTAAATCAATGGCTGAAAACAGAGATAATCAGAATGAACTCCTGAGAGAGGTGCCATTCTGAGAGCATTTCCGCCCAGTCGTCAACACTCACTACTCCAAATAGCTCGCGGAACCATTGCTGCTAATAACTTCGAGCTAAAGCCCGCACTCATCAACATGGTTCAACAGAACCAATTTGGAGGAGCAGCCACTGCAGATTCCCATCTTCATCTATGAAATTTTCTAGAGATCACGGATACGGTAAAAATTAACGATATTTCTGACGAAATTATTCGATTGCGTATGTTTTCGTTTTCTCTCAGGGATCAAGTTAGGAGTTATCTTCAATATTTACCTCTGGAAAGTATTACTACATGGGCAGATTTTGTTACGAAGTTTCTGTCAAAGTATTTTCCTCCTGCCAAGTCTGCTCAGCTGAAAATAGATATCTCCAATTTCAGGCTGAGGGAATTCGAGGTGTTATATGAGGCTTGGGAGCGATACAAATAATTACTCAGGAAGTCTCCAAATCATGGTTATGCAGATTGAGTGCAAATTAGGTTATTTTACAATGGTTTGGATGGGCCAACTAGAGAGAATGTGGATGCAGCCGCCGGAGGTACTATTTTCTCCAAAACACCTGATGAGGCTTATGAATTGCTTGAACAGATGACCATTAACAGTTACCAGTGGCAAAGTGAGAGATCTGGATCAAGGAAACCTGCTGGATTGTATGCCATAGACCCAATCACGTCATTTACTGCACAGGTTTCGACGTTGACCACACAAATTGCAGCGATGAACAAGGCAAGCCAATCTATGCTGATGTAGCACTGGTAACTGCCGAAGAAGAGCCCGTTGTGGAGGAAACTCAGTACATCAACAACAATCGTGACAATGGAGGATATCGAGCTAACCTTCCCTTTAATACTTATCATCCAGGTTTGAGGAATCACGAGAATTTCTCTTATGAGAACAAAAAGAACGTGTTGAATCCTCCATTGGGGTTCAATACACAGAAGGGTAAAGGAAAGCCGTCTTTTGAGGATCTAGTTTGGATGCTTGTGGATGAGTCTTGGAAAAGAATGGCTAGAACTGAGTCTCGTCTTGATAGCATGGAGACACACATGGGGAATATGGGTGCCACTATGAAATCTTTGGAAACACTGATTATGCAACTAGCAAACGCTTTGAGAGATCAGAATAGAGGACAATTCCCAAGCAATACAGAGGTGAATCCTAGGGAGCAATGCAAAGCTGTCACACTGAGGAGTGGCAAGAAAAGTGGAATCCCAGAGCCTACTGAAGAGAATGTAGAGATTCTTGTTGAGGAAGATAATGGAAAGGGTGTAAGTGGTGAAAAAGAAAAAGTAGAGGAACCCAAGAAAGTGCTTGAACAGCAGCCTTTACCGAAGGTGAATCTTCCAAATTCACAGAGGTTCAAGAAAAAAGGGTTAGATTATCAGTTTGCGAAGTTCCTGGAAATCTTCAAGAAAATACACATTAACATCCCATTTGCCGATGCATTGAGCAAATGCCCAATTACGCTAAGTTCATCAAGGATGTGATGTTCAAGAAGAGGAAACTTCAAGAATTTGAGACCGTGAAGCTAACCGAAGAGTGCAGCGCCATACTTCAAAGGAAGCTACACAAAAATTCAGAGATCCAGGGAGTTTTACTATTCCTTGTGTTATTGGTTGTTCTAGAGTAAATAGGGCTTTATGTGATTTAGGTGCCATTATTAATTTAATGCCTTTTTTCTATTTATAGGACCTTAGAGCTTGGCGAGGTGAAGCATAGCACTATTACTTTGCAGCTAGCGGACATATCACTTACATATCAACGAGGGATAGTAGAGGATGTGTTGGTAAAGGTAGACAAATTCATATTTCCTGCTGATTTTGTCATTTTAGATATGGAGGAAGACCAGTAGACTCCATTTATTTTCGGAAGGCCGTTCTTGGCCACCGGAAAAGCCTTGATTGATGTGCATAAGGGCGAGCTCACACTGAGAGTAGGTGGAGAGAAAGTTGTGTTCAACATCTACAACACCATCAAAGGACCAAATGAGGTGAGTACTTGTAAAAAGTATTGATATCATTGATTCATGTGTATCTCATGTTAGTGCAGGTAGGATGACGAAAGACTCCTTGGAGAGATGCTTATTGGAATCAACTTCTACCGTGGATGAAGAAGACTGGGATGTGCGAGAGGAGTTACTTGCTCTCAATATGATGCTTAAGGAAAAGGTTGATGCCCAGCACGAAGAGTTACCTAAAGATACGAGTGAAGAGGTGCCAAAAGCATCTCCTAAATTGAGGGAATTATCGTCACTTGTGCTATACATTCTTAGACGAGAGTTCGTACTATCCAGTAATTATATCTTCTGCTCTTACTATTGATAAGAAAGATAGGTTGTTGAGAGTATTGCGCTAGTTTAAATCTGCTTTGGGATGGACAATTTTTGATATAAAGGGGATTAGCTCTACTGTTTGTATGCACAAAATCTTGATGCAGGAATCCTATTCCCCCTATGTTGATTATCAGATGAGGCTTAATCTAGCCATGAAAGAAGTGGTGAGAGCTGAGTATTAAAATTGTTATATGCTGGTGTTATTTATGCTATATCTGATAGTTCTTGGGTTTCCCCAGTGCAAGTAGTGCCTAAGAAGGGGGGTATGACTGTGGTGAGGAATGAGCAGAATGAATTGACTTCAACTCGTCCAGTGACTGGTTGGCGAGTGTGTATAGATTACAGGAAATTGAATGATGCCACAAGGAAAGATCACTTCCCCCTCCCCTTTATTGACCAGATGCATGATAGAGTAGATGGTTATCATTATTAACGGTTATTCATATTACAATCAAATTGTCATAGCACCGGAGGATCAAGAGAAGACTACATTCACTTTCCTCTACGGTGCATTTGCTTTCAGGAGAATGACATTTGGACTTTGCAATGCACCTACTATGTTTCAAAGGTGTATGATGGCCATATTTTCTGACATGGTGGAAGAAATCATGATAGTTTTCATGGATGATATATCTGTCTTTGGTTCATCATTTGATCATTGTTTGCAAAATCTGACACTTGTTTTGCAGTGATACCAAGCGAAAAATCTGGTTTTGAATTGGGAGAAATGTTACTTCATGATTCAATAAGGTATTGTGCTTGGGCACAATATTTTGGCTAGAGGAATGGAAGTGGACACAGCCAAAGTCGTGGCAATTGAAAATCTCCCAACGCCAAAGAATGTAAAAGCGATTAGAAGTTTCTTGGGACATGCCGGGTTTTATCATCACTATATTAAAGATTTCTCTAAAATTACTAGACCTTTATGTAATTTGTTAGAGAAAGATTCGACATTTATTTGACGATAATTGTTTGCAGGCATTTAACAGGATCAAGACAGCGCTGATTTCTGCACCCATCATGATAATGCCCGACTGGAAGGAACCCTTTGAGCTCATGTGCGATGCTAGCAAATATGCTGTGGGAGCAGTATTGGGACAAAGGCAAGACAAGATGTTCAAGGATATCTACTATGTAAGTCGCACACTTAATGCATCCTAACAGAACTACACAACCACTGAGAAAGAGATGCTAGCAGTGGTGTTTGCATTCGAAAAATTCAGAACATATCTCATTGGCACCAAGGTAACTGTTTTCACTGACCATGCCGCTATTCGTTACTTGTTTGCCAAAAAGGATGCAAGGCCCAGGTTGATATGATGGATACTCCTACTGTAACGTACCGTACTTTTTACTACTTAAAATTTGCGAAAAAATTAAAAATTTTCTTAAATAAAAAATGAAAATTCAAAATTCGATAAAATAAACTGTACGTCCCAAAAGTAGTTGCAACAAAAGATCTAAAATAAAGTTTGACAAAAGTAGTTGTTTAAAATCTCATAACCAGTAGCGTGAAATCAGATTATTTGACTTTTCATAAAAACTAAAAACTTGGGCGGTCCTCGGGTCTAGCCTCCTGCTCAGTCCAAGCCAGCTCCTTGGTTCCCACCCCTTGTCTCCTCAAAGTCATCCTCACCTGCATCGATCAAATCTAGTGAGTCTAAAGACTCAACACGTATACACTGGGAGTAACGAATAATATGTAATAAAATCACATGCATCTTTAAAATAGAGCGTACATACTGAAACTTAAACGGTCATATAAAAGCTTGAGCATATGTACATACATACTTAGACGTGCCATTAACATAAAACTTTTCGTAAACATGCTTACTTCATACATACTTGAGCATACATAACATAATTTTGCGTAGAGGCATGTTTCAATGTAAGTGACCCATACATAAATACGACTGATAAGACTAAACCACAGTACTGGGTTGACAGGGAAGATCCACTGCCACATACATGAGATTCCCGTTCATAATTTAACGGGTGGATTGGTCCCTGGTCATACTTTACCGCTTTCCAATCCTGATCTAAACCCGTTCATAATTTAACGGGGTGGATTGGTCCTTGGTCATACTTTACCGCTTTCTAATCTCATACATAATTTAGTCACAAGACATTTAGCATACCTCAAAAACTTAAAAGTATTTTCTTTGCACGTCAACATACTTACTTGGCGTTGAGGGATTCGTTAGATCTCGCTTGGGGCCGCTGCTACAACATACTTACATGAGTTCAAACACTTATCTTTCAAAGCTTAGACGTAGGTACTCGTGCTTACCACCGAAGTAAATAAATAGCTTATGACATTCTAAATCTCTCGAGACTTGACCTCGTTTAATAATCGTACTAAGCCATGATATAGAACCCCAAAATTAATCCTATATTTTTACATAAATAAATTTTAACCATCGTACTAAACCATGATATAGAACTCCGAAGCAAATCCTAAAAAAAAAAAAAAATTTAAAGAGGGGGGGTACACAGACCCCGTGTAGGGGTCAGTGTATGGGTCCGAGTAGGTACTGAAATTTCGTGTTTTTGAAGGAAAAAGGACACGGACTGCGTGCCGGGGTCCGGGAAGGGGTCCGGGTGACCTCTGTGATTGGAAATTCACGAAAATTCACTAACTTAATCATTCACCCTTTCAATCCAAGCCTAAGGACCATGAACCAACACCTCGAGACTCATCCTATGATACTATTACATTGATTCGAACCCGTACAAACACTCCAAACATCCCCATGCATCGACAAGTAATTTCAATACAACAATAACCCATAATTCGGCATCGTTTCGCTTCCTCCGACTTCTATTACATCCAAGCCAATCCCGACCCGAACGAACCACCAAATAACACCTAAATACCTCCCATAACATATCTAAATTCAGTAAGTAGCACAAGCCCTGAGATGCCCAACGGAGCCTGCAACAAATAACTTCAAGAAAACATTTTCATAAAAGTCGATGTTTGAGCAGTCCCACGAAAACAATCATAACTCACTCATTTCTTATCCAAATATTTCGAATTTTATATCAAATCGAAGGTATCAAAAAGTCCTACGTTTTATATATTGAAAGGTTTCCCAAATTATCGACCTAAAAATCGCAGTTTTAAAAAAGACAGCAAATTCGAGTTTTGAGATCAAAAAAAATTTTCGAAAGTGATCCAACCATATTTCTCAAACTTCTTCATAACATACACATGATTTTCATACAATAAACATAAAAATCATTACTATGACAAGATCGATGCAGAAACGAGAGTATATACATGCCTTTAAATCTTTAACGTTACCGAAACAACGATACCGAAGCGGGAAGGATGCGAGAGACGATCCGAGACAAACGTGGCGCTATTTTCTTTGAGGAAAATTCAACGAAATCTTGCTGGAAAATCCGAGGTTGGGGGCGGCTGCTCTCTCTACTAAGAACCCTAGTTTTCTCCTCTCAAAAATAATGAATTCTGAATAATGAAGTGTGTGTGTTTGCCGTTATTTAGTGTGTGTAAAAGTGTGTGTGCAGGTGATTAGTGTTAATTAGGAGAAATGTTTGCTTAATTAATAATTAACAAGCTAATTTAAAATACTAACTCTCCCCTAATTAATAAAATCTCTAAATTTAAAATAACTTGCACAAGTGTCATAACTTTTAAAAGTTTATAATCATAAAATAGCTAAATAGATAATTTAGGCTTTAAAATGTTAAAAACTAAATAAATTATTTAAAATGCCCAAATCTTAATTTAAAATAAAATACCACGTTTTAAAATTACCAAAAATCGTCACGGGTCTCTTTTCCTCGATCCCGCCTCGAATAATCGCCTGAAACTTGAAACTCGAGAAACACATAAACATAAATAATTTAAAATAATACACTTAAATAAATCATGCATCACTAAAAATTATTTTAAATTTAAATAAATGATTTAACAATTTAAATAATGCATGGGTGTTACGTGTATTGATTTTGGGCTCTACACTTCCTCCCCCACTTACATAAATTTCGTCCTCGAAATTAAATCTTACCAAACAGTTCTGGGTAGCGGTTCTTCATATCCGCTTCTGTCTCCCAAGTGGCCTCTTCCACTGATTGATTTAGCCACCGGACTTTGACCAGCTTGGTCACCTTGTTCCGAAGTCTCCGCTCCTGTCTGTCTAGGATTTGGACAGGTCTTTCCTCGTAAGACAGGTATGGAGCCAACTGTAACGGTTCGTAGCTCAAAACATGCGAAGGATTCGCCAAGTACTTTCTCAGCATCGAGACGTGGAACACATTGTGTACTCCAGCCAGATTCAGCGGGAGGGCAACACGATAAGCTTAGTGTCCCAACTCTGTCAAGAATCTCTAGAGGCCCAATAAACCTCAGACTCAACTTGCCTCTCTTCCCAAATCTCATAACACCCTTCATAGGTGCTATCTTTACAAAAACGTGATCACCTACGGCAATCTCGAGATCTCTCCTCCTCTTGTCAGCATAGCTCTTTTGGCGACTCGGGGCGGTCTTCATTCTATCTCGATTCTTGACCACCACATCTGCAGTCTGCTGAACTATTTCTGGACCAAGATCTGCACTTCCTCCCATACAATGCATCGTAGGGAGCCATACCAATGGATGATTGAAAACTGTTGTTGTAGGTAAACTCCACTAGAGGTAGCTTAGATTCCCAAGTCCCATGAAAATCTATTATACAGGCTCGCAATAAATCCTCTAAAATCTGAATCACTCGCTCAGATTGGCCATCTGTCTGCAGGTGAAAAGCTGTACTGAAAAGCAACTTCGTCCCCATGGCTGCATGAAAACTTTTCCAAAAGGACGATGTAAACCTCGAGTCCCTGTCGGACACAATAGAAACTGGGATTCAGTGAAATCGGACTATCTCCCTGATATAAAGCTCCGCATACTGCGTCATGGAGAAAGTCATCTTCACTGGCAAGAAGTGCGCTGACTTAGTGAGTCGATCCACTATAACCCAAATAGCATTGAATCCTCTGACTGACCTCGGCAAACCAACTACAAAGTCCATTGTGATATTCTCCCACTTCCACTCGGGGATAGGGAGTGGCTTAAGCATCCTTGCTGGCCTCTGATGCTCTGCCTTCACTTGCTGACAAGTGAGACATTCAGACAAAAATAGACGGATATCTCGTTTCATGCTTGGCCACCAATACAAAATCTGCAAATCCTTTTACATCTTGGTACCTCCTGGGTGGATGGAATACGGAGACGCATGTGCCTCTGTCAAAATATCCCCTCTGATCGAATCAACACTAGGCACCCACATTCTACCTCTGTATTTCACAATACCATCGGATACTGCGAAGAGTACACTGACCTTGGCTTCATCTTTCAGCCTCCATTTCTGCAACTGCTCATCTGAAGGCTGTCCTCTACGGATTCGGTCTAATAAGGAAGACTGGACTGTCAAATTAGACAGTTTAGGAGCTCTGCCCTTAGGATAAACCTCTAGCCCAAATCTCTGAATCCCTGACATAAGAGATTTCTTGTGGGGACCCGGGCTCTAACTTAATTATCTTTGGGATTAAGTGGATCTTTGCTAGAAAATGGGTCATAAAAAAAAATTCTTTTAAACATTATAAATTATTGTATATGATCATACGCATGTGATAATTCTATTTATTTCATTAAAAGGAGTACATGTCTTGTTCCATTTCATTTATACAAACTAGTGTTGATAACAAACTACATATCACATGTAGAATATCTAGTTGTCTTCTACGCCCGAAATCACCACACTATCCAATCTCAGTCACGCTCTCCTTGACCCTGATTATGTCCCTGTTCCACCTATTACCATGCACACATACAGACAAAACAACAGCCAGATACTCCGGTGAGAACAAATCCAAGTATAACACAACGTATCATGCATATCATGCGAGCATATGTAAGATATAAAGCATAAATCAAGAACATGTATCTAATCAGAACATAGATCAAAAGAATGCTATACATCAAATCTTGAACTTCAACTCTTTAACTCGACTCCAATCTAAGTCTAGGGATCCCGGTGTGAATAAGACATAACAATCTCCCACCTACTCTCCCAATCGTGGTGCCAGTACGTCTTATTCCTGGACTTCGGCCCTCTCTGTATCGAATATCTACAATAGGAGTCGATCTTCTCCTACGTACATCCGAACATCCGGTATCTTGGCATATCTGCAAATCACCTATCTCATGTGCATTGCTATAATTCAATAGACAAGGCATAACCATATCAAGAAGGCATAACCCTATCAAATAATAAACAATCTAGTATGTGATTTTGGGAAACTCAAATTGGATCTAATTCGAGTTGTGTCTTCCCGAATCAACATTGAATTATACCTTTCGTTGTTCAGTCTTTATCGAGGTTGAAGTCTAGATGTTGAAGCTTGTCGATATGAATCTGAAATGGCAATGTCAAATAGCAAAATATCAATTAATAACTCAACCAATACATGTACGTATCAATATTCCATCTCGGTACACTTTAGCGGCATAACGGTATCTTATCGGTATACCGGCAACTCAAATAGCATATGTGATATCAACAAGTCACAATTCTTAATAACCATCAACCATAAGACTCAAAATCTGCATAATCTCATACACATACATGCTGGAAAATCGCAATAATCGCATACGGTATCATTACTTCGATCCGGTTTCGAATATACTATCACCGACATCACCATAACAAATAATAGCAATCAAAATCTGATTCCCTCAATCATCTCAACTTCAAAACATGTTGAAATGTAGTAATACTTACATCTTTTAATAGTCTGTAACAAGAGGAGCAAGAATATAAACTCGGATCGAAAATTGGGCGGTTGGATTTTTGCCTAATCACTTTTGTAGTATGACTTGAAGCTTGAGGAATTTTCTTTCATGGATTCTCGGGAGGTTCTTGGCTATTGAAGTCTGAAAGAATGAATCAAATTCAAGTTAAATGGTGCCCAAGACAAGTGTCAACTTCATATGCATGCTGGACTTCTCGCGCATATGCGCGAGACATTCTATCTTGGCGCTTTAGGCAGGCAGCTTCTCGCGCATATGCGCGTGCATTCTTCGCGCATGTGCGCGAGAGTCTCTGTTCTTGGCACATTGGCATGTCAGCCCCTCGCGCATATGCGCGTCTCATCTCGCGCATATGCGCGGGGTCTTCTGGACTCCGCGCTTGACCTCTCATGCATAGGCGCGCATTTCTCCGCGCATGTGCGCCACAGTTTCTGTCCTTGACACTTAACCTACAAATTTTCCATGCCTTCTATCTTCCAACTCACATCAAGTCATACACTACACAATTCCCTCACTTCCTAATTGAACAATTTCAGATTACGTAAATCAATTCACGGGCCTTACATTTCTTCCCCTATTAGACATGATTTCGTCCTCGAAATCACAACAAGTAAATCGTGCAAGATAAGAAAACAATAATAGAAGTTAACTAAGAACTTACGTACATCACTGAAACAACTCTGGAAACTTCTGCTTCATATCCGATTCAGTCTCCCAAGTAGCTTCTTCAATGCCATGACGACTCCATTGGAATTTTACTAGCGGAATAGTCTTCGTCCTGAGTTGTTTGTCCTTCTGGTCAATAATCTGAATTGGTTGCTAAAAATAACTCAAAGTTTCATCGAGTTCGGTTTCGTCAGGCTGAAGAATATGAGAAGTATCTGGCAGATATTTCCGTAGCATCGACACATGAAAAACGTCATGTATCCCGGATAGAGGAGGAAGAGCAAGTCGATATGCAAGATCATCAATCTTCTCAAGAATCTCGTACGGACCGATGTATCTAGGAGACAATTTCCCACGTTTTCCAAACCTGACAATGCCTTTGAAAGGAGAAATCATCAAAAATACTCTGTCTCCCTGTTCAAATACTAACGGTCGACGACGTACATTCGCATACTTGGCTTGTATATCCTGCACCGTCTTCATTCTTTTCTGGATCAGTTTTACTTTCTCAGTCATTTCACGAATCATATCAGGCCCAAGTTCTGGTACCTCAGATAAATCATCCCAATACAGAGGAGATCTGCACTTCTTGCCATATAGTGCTTCAAACGGTGCCATCTCGATACTTGTCTGATAGCTGTTGTTGTACGAGAATTCACAAAGAGGTAGTGAATCTTGCAAACATGTGCCAAAATCTAGCACTACAGCTCTCAGCATATCCTCCAGTGTCTGGATATTCCGCTCTGACTGTCCATTGGTCTGCGGATGATATGCAGTACTCAGGTACAATGTCGTACCTAAAGCCTGCTGTAAACTGTGCCAGAAATGTGAAGTAAATCGGGGATCACGATCTGATACGATAGATTTCGGCACACCATGCAATCTGACCACCTCTCTGACATATATCTCTGCCATCTGATCGTGTCGGTACGTCATTCTGTATGGAATAAAGCATGCTGATTTGGTCAATCTTTCAATCATGACCCAAATTGCATCACAGCCCCGGGATGATCGTGGTAACTTCGTAACAAAATCCATGGAAATGTGATACCATTTCCATTCGGGAATAGATAAGCTCTGAAGTAAACCTCCGGGTTTCTTCCTCTCAGCTTTCACTTGTTGGCAATTCAAGCACTTAGATACAAACTCTGCAATGCCTGATTTCATTTGTTTCCACCAAAACTGTTTCTTCAGATCATTGTACATCTTTCTGCCACCAGGATGAATACTGAACCGACTACAATGATCATGTACCTGATACTCTGACTGACGTCCTGTTCTGACCATCTCAATTGATTTCTGAACCTTCTGATCATTTTTCTGTGCTTCTTTAATGCGAACAATCAAATCTGGTTCTATTTGAATCGTAGAAAGTCGCAATGGTCTATTATCTGTATCAAATGCTAATCCAGACAAACAACAATCTTCAATCAAATTCGAAATACCTATCGTCGATAAGGATAGAGCACATACCTTTCGACTCAAGGCATCGGCTGCTGCATTAGATTTTCTTGGATAGTACTTGATTTCACAATCGAAATCCTTCAATAAATCGAGCCATCTCCGCTGTCTCATATTCAATTCTGACTGCGAAAATAGGTATTTCAAACTCTTGTGATCAAAATAGATTTCAAATTTCTTGCCATAGAGATAGTGTCTCCATATCTTCAAAGCAAATACAATGGCCACCAATTCAAGATCATGAATTGGATAACGAGTCTCGTGTGGCTTCAACTGTCTCGAGGCATATGCAATCACATGTTCTCGCTACATAAGAATACATCCTAGCCCTCTGTGAGATGCATCACAATATACAACGAAATCACCAGTACCTGAAGGGATAGTCAACACTGGAGCACTGGTTAACCTTTTCTTTAACTCCAGGAAGCTAGACTCACAAGCCTCTGACCACACAAACAGAGCGTTTTTCTGAGTTAGCTGCGTAATCGGCTTTGCGATACTGGAAAAATCTCTGATAAATCGCCGGTAATAGCCTGCTAGACCGATGAAACTGCGTATTTCTGGCATTGATGTCGGTCTAGGCCAACTGATCACAGCCTCGACCTTGCTAGGGTCAACAGAAATACCCTCTCCCGATACAATATGCCCCAAAAACACAACTTGCTTCAGCTAGAACTCACACTTCGACAGTTTGGCGTACAATTTTTCTGCTCTCAAAGTTTTTAACACTGTCCTCAAATGATTAGCATGATCAGTCCTATTCTTTGAATATATCAGAATGTCATCAATGAATATAATCACAAAATCATCGAGGTACTTCTGGAAGATACGGTTCATCAGGCCCATAAATACAGCTGGAGCATTCGTTAAACCAAATGGCAGGACAATAAATTCATAATGTCCATACCTGGTTCTAAATGCTGTCTTCGGTATATCAGAATCTCGGACCCTCAACTGGTGATACCCAGATCTCAGATCGATCTTAGAATATACAGAAGAACCCTGCAACTGATCAAATAAATCGTCAATACGAGGCAATGGGTATTTGTTCTTTACCGTTGCTTTATTCAGTTGTCGATAATCGATGCAAAGTCTCATCGAACCATCTTTCTTCCTAATAAACAGTACTGGGGCACCCCAAGGAGACACACTCGGTCTGATGTAACCTTTGGCCAGTAATTCTTCGAGCTGTTCTTTCAATTCTTTTAATTCAATAGGTGCCATTCTATAGGGAGCTCGAGATATAGGAACGGTACCAGGTATGAGATCGATGCTAAAATCTACATCTCAGACTGGAGGTAACCTTGGAATCTCGTCTGGGAATACATCGGCAAACTCACATACCACTGGCAGATCTGCCAAGGCTGGGCTCGATTTCAGTAGATCTACTGAATACACAAGGAATCCTTTGCTCCTTTGTGCAACAATCGACTCATAGACAACACACATATCAAGGGAATCCGAGCTCTGGAACCCTTACCGTAGAATTTTCACTCATCAGCCATCTCTGGTTTGAATCTGACAATTTTCTAGAAACAATCTACAGTGGCTCTGTGCTTGGTTAACATATTGATCCCAACAATACAATCAAAATCAGATATCCCAAGCACAACACAATCTAACTCAATCTCATTACCCTCAAACTGTAGCATGCAATGTCTAACCGATGTCACTGATATCAAACCACTCCCCAAAGGAAAAGAAATAGACACTACGGCAGATAATGACTCGACAGGTAAAGCATGCATTAATGCAAAGAGCTCAAAAATGAAGGTATGAGATGCACCCATATCTATTAATACATAAGCAGGATAACCGCAAAGAAAATAGTTACCTGCTATCACATCATCTGGTGCATCTTGGGCCTGCTCTTCTGTCAGTGCAAATACTCGAGCCTGCTGTCTGGGAGGTTGGCTCACAGTCTGGCTTCCTCCTGGCCTCAATTGGGACTGTGCAGGTGGCGCCTGGAAGGAATGGATAGATGATGCTTGCCTCTTAGGATGAGATACTGATGCAGATGATCCAGCACCTTGAGATCGCTGTGACCCTCTCTGTGGACAGACTCTGGCGAAATGTCCTTGCTGTTTGCAGTTATTGCACGCCCAACCACTCCCTGACACTGATCTGTAGGATGTCCGCCTCCACAAGTACTGCAATACACCCCTGCATAATCTGAACTCTGGCCAGGACCCTTCTGTCGTGACCCACTGGAGCCCGATGAACTGCTACCCGACTTCTTGAACTGTCTTCCTCGGGCTTTCAGTTGATCTTTCTTGCCACTGCTACTACCACCACTCTCGAATTTGGGAGGTGGTTGAAAAGTCCTCGTTGCTTAATCAGGCCCGCTTCCGCTCCCTTGGCTCGGTTCAAGGCATTTGCAAAGTTGTTCGGTCTGCTAGTATTCACCAAGGTAAAGATATCAGGATTCAAGCCATTGATAAACTGATCTGCAATGGCCTCGTCATTCCCTGCAACGTGAGGAGCAAATCTGAGCAATGTCGAGAACTTTGCCACATATTCTTCGATGTTCAGCGGTCCCTGTCTCAGATTGGCAAACTCGGCAACTTTATCCTTTCGGTAGGACACGGGAAAGAAGCGTTGATAAAACTCTGCTTTAAAAACTTTCCAAGTGATCTCTGTGCCACGATGCTCCAACGCTCTCTTTGTGGTAAATCACCAATTCTTCGCGAATTCATGCAGTTGATGGCCAATTAACTTCACTCGTCGCTCATCGGTATAATCAAGGGACTCAAATAACATCTCAATGTCGTCTAACCAGCTTTCCCACTCAATAGGGCTCTCGGTACCTTTCAATATCGGCGGTTTAAAGGATTGAAACCGTTTCAGTAGTGTCTCCATCGGTGTTGCAGTAACATCCATCGAATCATTAGAAGTACTGCCCTGTTCTGGTACCGGACGCACATGCACTACTGCTCTTCGAGGAGGCATATCTGATTATCAACGGATTAGTACACAATCTATACAATCTGTTTCAGTCCTCCTCTGATCATATACCTCTGATCCAGAATCGGGTCTGATTCATTTTATTCTTAATACATGTCGCAATCAATCAGATAGGCAGGTAAACACGTATTACCACAAGAAACATGCTTTCATATAGAACATATGTAAATCAACATACAATTAATAGCATGCTAGAATCATCAAAGCAAGGAAGACGACTCGATCTACCCCGCTCATTAACTTCTATTCCAGTCTACAAAACCTACTGCTCTGATACCACCTGTTGTGGGGACCCGGGCTCTAACTTTATTATCTCTGGGATTAAGTAGATCTTTGCTAGAAAATGGGTCATAAAAAAAAATTTCTTTTAAACATTATAAATTATTGTATATGATCATATGCATGTGATAACTCTATTTATTTCATTACAAGGAGTACATGTCTTGTTCCATTTCATTTATACAAACTAGTGTTGATAACAAACTACATATCACATGTAGAATATCTAGTTGTCTTCTACGCCCGAAATCACCACGCTATCCAATCTCAATCACGCTCTCCTTGACCCTGATCCTGTCCCTGTTCCACCTGTTGTCATGCATACATACAGACACAACAACAGCCAGATACTCCGGTGAGAACAAATCCAAGTATAACACAACGTATCATGCATATCATGCGAGCATATGTAAGATATAAAGCATAAATCAAGAACATGTATCTAACTAGAACATAGATCAAAAGAATGCTATACATCAAATCTTGAACTTCAACCCTTTAACTCGACTCCAATCTAAGTCTAGGGATCCCGGTGTGAATAAGACGTAACAATCTCCCACCTACTCTCCCAATCGTGGTGGTGGTACGTCTTATTCCCGGACTTCGGCCCTCTCTGTATCGAATATCTACAATAGGAGTCGATCTTCTCCTACGTACATCGACACCACCGAACATCCGGTATCTTGGCATATCTGCCAATCACCTATCTCATGTGCATTGCTATAACTCAATAGACAAGGCATAACCATATCAAGAAGGCATAACCCTATCAAATAATAAACAATCTAGTATGTGATTTTGGAAAACTCAAATTGGATCTAATTCGAGTTGTGTCTTCCCGAATCAACATTGAATTATACCTTTCGTTGTTCTGTCTTTATCGAGGTTGAAGTCTAGATGTTGAAGCTTGTCGATATCAATCTGAAATGGCAATGTCGAATAGCACCATATCAATCAATAACTCAACCAATACATGTACGTATCAATATTCCATCTCGTTACATTTTAGCGGCATAACGGTATCTTATCGGTATACCGGCAACTCAAATAGCATATGTTATATCAACAAGTCACAATTCTTAATAACCATCAACCATAAGACTCAAAATCTGCATAATCGCATACACATATATGCTGGAAAATCGCAATAATCGCATACGGTATCATTAGTTCGATCCGATTTCGAATATACTATCACCGACATCACCATAACAAATAATAGCAATCAAAATCTGATTCCCTCAATCATCTCAACTTCAAAACATGCTGAAATGTAGTAATACTTTCATTGTTTAGTAGCTTGTAACAAGAGGAGCAAGAATATAAACTCGGATCGAAAATCGAGCGGTTGGATTTTTGCTTAATCACTTTTGTATTATGACTTGAAGCTTGAGGAATTTTCTTTGATGGATTCTCGGGAGGTTCTTGGCTATTGAACTCTGAAAGAATGAATCAAATTCATGTTAAATGGTGCCCAAGACAAGTGTCAACTTCATATGCATGCTGGACTTCTCGCGCATATGCGCGCCTTTCCTTCGCGCATATGCGCGAGACATTCTGTCTCGGCGCTTTGGGCAGGCAGCTTCTCGCACATATGCGCGTGCATTCTTCGCGCATGTGCGCGAGAGTCTCTGTTCTCGGCACATTGGCATGTTAGCCCCTCGCGCATATGCGCGTCTCATCTCGCGCATATGTGCGGGGTCTTCTAAACTCCGCGCTTGACCTCTCGCGCATAGGCGCGCATTTCTCCGCGCATGTGCGCCACAGGTTCTGTCCTTGACACTTAACCTACAAATTTTCCATACCTTCTATCTTCCAACTCACATCAAGTCATACACTACACAATTCCCTCACTTCCTAATTGAACAATTTCAGATTACGTAAATCAATTCACGGGCCTTACATTTCTGTACTGACAACTTAGCTACGACTGCAACCTTCCTGCTCAAGGCATCTGCCACCACATTAGCTTTCCCTGGATGGTAGCTATACCAACTCCAACCACCGTCTTTGCCTCATGTTCAGCTCTTTCTGCGTGAAGAAATACTTGAGACTGTTGTGATCAGTAAATATCTGGCATTTCTCGCCGTACAAGTAGTGTCTCCAAATCTTCAATGCAAAGACAACAGCGGCTAATTCTAAATCATGAGTTGGATAATTCTTCTCATGCACATTCAACTGTCTGGAAGCATAAGGTATAACCCGACCATGCTGCATCAACACTGCGCCTAACCCGAGCTTAGATGCATCGGTGTATAACACAAAATCTCCTTGGCCGGATGGCATGGCTAACACTGGCGCTGAAATAAGAGCTTGCTTCAAAATATCGAAGCTCTTCTGGCACTCGCCACTCCACACGAACTTAGCATTCTTCTTGGTCAATGAAGTGAGCGGCACAGCTATCGGCGAAAACCCCTGAATAAACTTACGGTAGTAACCGGCTAAACCCAGAAAGCTGCGGATCTCTGATGCATTCTTTGGCTCAACCCATTCCTTAACAGCTGCCACTTTAGCTGGGTCCACCTCAATTCCACTGCTAGACATATGTGACCCAAAAACGCTACCTTCTCCAACCAGAATTCACACTTACTGAACTTCGCAAATAACTTACGACTCTGCAGGGTCTGCAAAACTGTCCTCAAATGCTGGTTGTGCTCCTCATGGCTCTACGACTAGATAAGAATATCGTCAATGAATACTATGACGAATTGATCTAGGTAGGGCTAAAATACTCGATTCATCAAGTCCATAAAAATCGCTGGAGCGTTCGTCAGTCCAAACGGCATCACTAAGAACTCATAATGCCCATATCTGGTTCTGAAGGCTGTCTTATGAACATCTGCATCTTTTACCTTCAGCTGATGATACTCCGATCAAAGATCTATCTTAGAGAACACTGTGGCTCCCTGCAACTAATCGAACAAGTCCTCTATCCTTGGATGTGGGTATTTGTTCTTGATCGTTACCTTGTTCAGTTCTCGGTAATCAATACACAGCCTCATGCTCCCGTATTTCTTCTTCACGAAGAGTACTGTTGCGCCCCATGGTGAGAAACTAGGGCGGATGAATTCTTTGTCTAGAAGCTCCTGAATCTGCTGCTTGAGTTCTAACATCTCAGCTGGAGCTAAACGGTACGATGCCTTAGAGATTGGCACAGTGCCTGGCACAAGGTCAATGGAAAACTCCACCTCTCTCTCTGGTGGAAGGCCTGTGACGTCATCCAAAAATACGTCAGGAAAATCTCTTACTACTGGTACATCAGTTAATGACGGAGTGGGTACGTCAGGTGTTGAATTGATGTTGGCCAGGAAAGCCTGACACCCTTTGGAAATAAGTTTCCGCGCCTGCATGAAAGAGATCATGCGAGGGAAATTCCTCCATCTAGCTGGCTCAAAGAGAAACTGCTCCATACCCAAAGGTCTTACTAACACCGACCTTTTTTGGAAGTCGATAAGAACTCTGTTCTTCGTCAGCCAGTCCATTCCCAGAATGATATCGAACTCTGGCATCGGCAACACAATCAAATCGGCATACACTAGGTGGCCTTGCAGCTCGAGATCTATGTCTCTGACCACGCTAGTAGCTAACAATTCTTCCCCTTATAGGACTGTCACTGAATAGCTCATGTCGAGTCCAATAGACTTGACGTCCAGGTGACTAGCGAATGTCTCCGAAATAAAGGAGTGGGTGGCCCCTGAATCTATCAAGGCCTTCGTGGATACTCTCTTTATAAAAACATTCCCTGAGAGACAATAGTACAACACAAAACTTATATCCCAAAGTTCTAACCTTAACCTCAAACATAGCAGAAAATTTCTATCCCAAGTCACCAAAACATTAACTAGCACACTAATAATCCCAAATAAAATTCAAAACATGCGTAGCAAGAATAATGCAGTGCTTAATTAAATAAGTTTACCGGTCAATATTGTCGTGTCTGGGTTCGCCTCCTGAGAATTCATGGCGAACACTTTCCCCTGGGTTGGCTGCCTCCACTGTGGGTACTCCTTTAACATGTGATCACTAGCTCCACATTTGAAGCACTTGCCCGACCCATATAGACATTGTTCCTGGTGCTAGCGGTTGCACTTTGGGCACATTGGGTACTCAACGGGCCTCTGAGGAGCCTTCGGTTGAGGAATAGGACCCTTGCCTTTCGGCGGTCCTTGAAATGGCCTCTTCCCCTGCTGACCCTAGAAAGGCCTCTTGAACTGGGTTCTCTGCTGCTGCTGCTGTTGAGGTGCTTGATAGGGCCTCTTGCCCTGCCTATCACTCTCGATATCCCTTTGGTCCTGCTCTGCCGCCAAGGCTCTAGATACGACAATAGCATAGGTAGTAGGACCAGCAACCCTGACATCACGGTGCAAGATCGACCGCAAACCATCCATGAAATGCCTCAACTTCCCCTGGGCATCATTAGCTATTAGGGGCACAAAGTGACACCCCCTTTCGAACTTCCTGACGAAGTCTGCCACGCTGCTGTCTCCATGTCGCAGCGTCATTAACTCTCTAGTCAATCTGGAGCGTACTTCTTCAGTGAAGTACTTGGTGTAGAAGTCCTCCTTGAAACCGTTCCAAGTCAAAGTCTGCAAATTAACCGACACAGACACACTTTCCCACCATAGCCTGGCGTCCCCTGTCAAAAAAAAGGTGGCACACCTAACTCTGTCTGATCCTGCAGCTACTTGAAAGCGAAAATCACCTCTATGGACAATCCATCCTTCAGCTATCATCGGGTCAGTAGTCCCCGAGAACTCCTTAGGATCCATCCTCCTAAACCTTTCGTACACAGTCTCTGGTCTAGGCCTAGCCCCCATATCAGCTGCAGCCTGGTTCCCCGCAAATTGAGCGAAGAACTGAGTCATACCTGCAAGCATCTGTGCTTGCATATCTGGCGGTGGAGGAGGGGGATTGGCCCTCCTCTCATCTCGAGGCTCTCGGTCCTCTTCCCTAGCTTCATGGTTAATCAAACATCTAGGAGGCATACTGTTCCAGAATTTACCCAACACGTAAGCCCCACATGCAAGAACATAATATCAATAGTATAAGATGCACGTAATCTGAACTTAAAACATGGATATGCTGAAATCATGACTTAATGCTTAATTCATAACATAATTCAAAATTTTAAAACTTACAGACTTGAGGTGTGACTTCGTGAGCTTCTTGCAACTGGCAGTAGGCATAACCCTTTACAAGAACACTGCTCTGACACCAACTGTAACGTATCGTACTTTTTACTACTTAAAATTTTCGGAAAAATTAAAAATTTTCTTAAATAAAAGGTGAACCTTCAAAATTCGATAAAATAAACTGTACGTCCCAAAAGTAGTTGCAACAAAAGATCTAAAATAAAGATTGACAAAAGTAGTTATGATATGAAACCTCGTACGAATGAAAAGCAAGCACGAATATCGAAATCGAACCCTCAGTTCAATAACAAACAAGGATCGATTATGTTGTCCCGATCTTTTGAAACAAGTAACGAATTGTGATATTCACCTCTAAGCGATTAAAACTTAGCAACAAATATCAACGATAAAACAATTGAATTTCAAACGAACCTTCAAAGATCTTGTTTTGACAATCCAAGCGAAAAACAATCGACAAACGCCACAAAGATGCAATCTTTGATAAGTTTGATTTTTGTTATGAACCAAAGCTAAAATTGTGACACCTCGACCCGTTTACAATAACAGTAGCAGCGGAATTTAAAATTTTCTTACAAAATGAAGGAAGGTTTCAAAATACATCACCATAAAATGTTTAAAAGTAAATAAATGATCATTCAAATGATATAACAAAATACAAAATATTATTCCTATATCATGATCCAAAAATACTTGCAAAATAACATCTTCCTTCCAACTTCGTATGCATATGACTCCGGGCCACAATCAACGTCCTGGTCCGTCGCTCTTATCTGCATCACATGAAATAACTGAAATGTGTATAAAACTCAGCAAGTGGAACTCTTACATAGCAATGATACATAATATATTCTGTAAAACATGGCTTTGAAAACATAAAATACCATCAACTCTGAAACATGTATATCGTAGCAATAACATAACAATGAGATGGTATTTCTCTTTACTATGGTGGATTGATATCAATAGTAACTCTGTCTGTGGTGCTCTTATCCCATCGATATAAATCGACAACTCTGAGGGATATAAGCCTATGGTCGTTGATCAACTAATTGCATGCAATCTCTGACTATGTATCTATCAATCCATAAAACATTTAAACTCTTTCTTTGGGATATTTCATCAAACACTTTGATAATCTTTCTCTTTTGTATTCCCTTCTCAAAGTTGAGACATCAATTGCCTCCACAATAGACAACAAAGGTATCAATACATAATAGTGAATCAAATGAAGGGAATAACACAATAAAACCTTTGAAACACAATACATATATAATCATGTGAGCACAAGAATGAAATTCCACTTACAACCACTTGAAACCTTGATTCTATACTCTTGGTGGCAATCCTACAACAATAAACCATAATTTGCACCATCAATAACCCAATAACCCAACAACAATACCATAAAAGCCAAAGAATCAACACCATCACAAACCCATAACATCTCCAACACCAAAAACTAAGAAATAACCAAACCAAAAGCTTACCTTAGCTTCCTTGATCCCAAAATAATCTTGCTCTCAACACAAATAACTAACAAGAAGCTTGAATCAAAGGAAATGAAGAAGGAATGAGAACCCTAGCTCTCCCTTGAAGTGAAGAACCGAGAAGAATGGAGGAAATGAGAGAAATGAGGGCAAACACTTGTATTTAAACACTAAAAATACCAAAACACGATTTTTAAACATTGCTGGCCGCTCGGGCGAACATATTTTTCCGCCCGAGCACAGAACTCTCGGTCAGAAATCCAAAATTTTCGAAGTAGGCTCGCCCGGGCGCACAAACATTCCCGCCCGGGCGCGCACTCTGCGCACTGCCACTCCAAAGATCGCTTCTGAAATGCCTCGTCCCTTGATAATTTGGAAAAGTGGTAAACAGGAAAGTTGTAGCTCTATGTCTTATCTTGAATCTCTCAAAATTTCAGATCATTTGGACGTTTGAGTAAAATTTTATGCCCATTCTCCCAACATGTGTCACTGGAGGAACGTCGAAACATACGAAACACTTCGGGGCACTTTTGGCTTACCTTCCACAATGATTTGAACAAAACTCAAAATAAGAAAGTTACACCTCTATGTCTTATCTTTCTAATGAATATGGCCTCACCTCATTTGGATCAATATACAATTTATCATGAATTTAATCGTAACGCCGCTACAAAAGCACTACACATCATCTATAACCAACCATACTATAAATCATAAATCGAAACTCTTAACATCCAAACTATACCTAAACTTGACCAAGTAGTCAATAAACTTATGAAAACTTAAACCGTACCGTACACCAGGCTTGGCTATTACAATCTCCCCTCCTTAGAGGAATTTCGTCCTCGAAATTGACGTCACTGCACGAACAACTCAGGATACTTCTCTCTCATCTCATCCTCTGGTTCCCACGTGGCCTCTTCGATCAAATGGTTCCTCCAAAGAACTTTAACGATGCCGATATCTTTGTTCCTCAAAACTTTAACTTTGCGGTCCAGTATCTGAACCGGAATCTCTTAGTACGTCAAATTCGGCGTCAAGTCCAATGGCTCGTGGCGAAGAACATGGGAAGGATTCGCAATATACTTCCTGAGCATCGATACGTGAAAAACATTATGGACTCTGTCAAGATCTGGCGGTAGGGCTAATCTGTAAGCTCGATCACCAACTCTATCCAAGATCTCAAATGAACCAATAAATCTCGGACTCAACTTTCCCTTCTTGCCAAACCGCATCACACCCTTAAGAGGTGCTATCTTCAAAAACACATGGTCGCCAACCTCAAACTGCAACGGCCTACGACGCACATCTGCATAGCTCTTCTGTCTCTACTGCGCTGTCTTCATCCTCTCTCTATAACAGCAACTACATCAGCAGTCTGTTGGACCAACTCTGGACCCAACATCTTCCTCTCACCAATCTCATCCCAATACAAGGGAGATTTACACTTCCTGCCATAAAGTGCTTCGTACGGTGCCATCCCAATCGTCGCCTGGTAACTGTTATTGTACGTGAACTCCACAAGAGGCAATTTAGAATCCCAGCTACCAGAATAATCAATAGTGCAAGCTCTGAGCATATCATCTAGAATCTGAATAACTCTATTTGATTGACCGTCGCTCTGAGGGTGATATGCTGTACTGAAAGCTAACCGTGAACCCATAGCTCTGTGCAAACTCTTCCAAAACTCTTAGGTAAATCTAGGGTCACGATCAGACACAATCGACACAGGGACACCGTGAAGTCTAACAATCTCTGCTATACAATCCTCGGCATACTGGTTCATGGAATACGTCGTCTTGACTGGGAGAAAATGCGCTGACTTGGTCAATCGATCGACAATAACCCAAATAGAGTTAAAACCTTTCTGCGTTCTGGGAAGACCAGTCACGAAATCCATCGTAATATGCTCCCATTTCCGCTGAGGAATCGGCAAAGATAGCAATGTCCCAGCAGGTCTCTGGTGCTCAATCTTCACCTGCTGACAAGTTAGACACTGACAAATAAACATGGCAATGTCTTTCTTCATACCTGGCCACCAGTGGAGTCTACGAAGATCCTGATACATCTTGGTGCTGCCTGGATGTATCGAATATAATTCGGTATGTGCCTCTGTCAAGACGTCTCGCCGAATATCATCACCAGTAGGAACACAAATACGACCTCTGAATGTCATCAAACCGTCTCCATTCACTCCAAACTTTGAATTACCTCTCTCCTCAGCCCTGGCTCTCAACTCTGACAACTGAACATCAACAGCCTGCTCTCTACGGATCCTGTCCGTCAAAGTAGCCCGAATGACCAACGCTGAAAAGCGAGCAATGGTCCCCGGAACCACCAAAGCTATCTCCTCTCGCTGCAAGTCTAACAACAACGGCTGCTGAATCATCGAACTCAAAGAAGAACTCGATTTACGGCTCAAAGCATCTGCTACAACATTCGCTTTCCCTGGGTGGTAACTAATCGTCACATCATAATCTTTGACAAGCTCTAACCACCTCCTCTGCCGCATATTGAGCTCTTTCTGAGAGAACAAATACTTCAAACTCTTGTGGTCCGTGAAAATTTCACACTTTTCGCCATACAAATAATGTCTCCAAATCTTCAAGGCAAAAACCACAGCTGCCAGCTCCAAATCGTGCGTAGGATAATTCTTCTCGTAATCCTTCAACTGGCGAGAAGCATAAGCTATAACCTTTCCACGTTGCATCAGCACTGCACCAAGACCTTTCTTCGACGCATCGGTATACACAACAAAATCCTCTGAACCACTGGGCAAAGCTAGAACAGCAGCTGTCGTCAACTTGTCCTTCAATTCTTGGAATGCACTCTGGCAATCATTGGACCACTCGAACTTCACAGTCTTCCTCGTCAGATTGGTTAACGGCAGGGCAATCTTAGAAAAATCTGAGATGAAACGACGATAATAACCTGCCAGCCCAAGAAAACTGCGTACCTCTGAGACAGTGGTAGGAATAGGCCACTTCTGAATCGCCTCAATCTTTGCTGGATCAACAGCTATGCCATCCTTCGAAACAACATGGCCTAGAAAAGAAATCTGCTCCAACCAAAACTCACACTTCTTCAACTTAGCATACAACCTCTTCTCTCTCAACAACTGGAGAACAACTCTGAGATGCTCTGCATGAAGCTCTCTGGTCTTGGAATAGGTCAAGATGTCGTCGATGAAGACCATGACGAAGCTATCCAAATACGGCTTGAACACACGGTTCATCAGATCCATGAAAACTGAAGGAGCATTGGTCAGACCAAAAGACATCACAAGAAACTCATAGTGACCATACCTGGTCTGGAACGCTGTCTTAGGGATATCAGATTCCCTAACCTTCAACTGATTGTAGCCAGACCGAAGATCAATCTTCGAAAATACAGTAGCACCTTGCAGCTGATAAAACAAATCATCTATCCGTGGCAACGGATACTTGTTCTTGATAGTCACTTTGTTGAGCTCCCTATAGTCGATACACAGCCGCAACGACCCATCTTTCTTCTTGACAAAAAGAACCGGAGCTCCCCAAGGCGAAGAACTCGGTCGAATAAAACCCTTGTATAAAAGATCCTGCAACTGCGTCTTCAACTCCTTCATCTCGGTAGGAGCCATCCTATACGGAGCCTTAGAAATAGGAACCGTACCTGGAGCTAGATCAATCACAAACTCAACATCCCTGTCCGACGGCAAACCCGGCACATCATCCTCAAACACATCAGCGAACTCTCTCACAACATCAATATCATCAATATTCAACTTAACCATTCTATCCATATCCACAATAGAAGCCAAAAACCCATCACAACCTCTACACAACAACTTCTCAGCCTCAAGACAAGAAATAAAAAGAAGGACCAGCGAAGTACCTGCACTGGCGAGCATACCTTCCCTATTGCCATCATCTTCCTTTGTCATGGTAAAGATGCGTCCCTGCACCTTCTCCTTACTCGCTCCTCTTGGACAGTCTTTGGCAATATGGCCCGCAGTGCCACAACGGTAACAAGTATGAGTGCCAAATCTGCACTCTCCTCTATGATGCCTGCTGCACTTGGGACACAAAGGCTTCTCGGGATCAAATGGAACTGCCGGTGGTTTGGGACTCGGCTCTATCTTGCCTTTCCCCTTGAAACGATCTTTGCCTCTTTGGTTCGATCCCTGGCCTCTCTGAGCAATGGCCTGCTGTCTCTCCTGCCTCTCTCTGGCGATATCCTTCTCGTCTTGTTCGGGCAACAACGCCTTAGACACAATCTCTTTGAAAGTCACAACCTTGGACATGTTGATATCTCTCCTGATCTCAGCTCTAAGGCCTCAAATGAAATGAGCACCTTTATCTTTGTCATTTGAAGCAATATACGGAGCAAATAAACAACCCTCCTCGAACTTGAGAATGTACTCATCAACGTTCATGCCTCCCTGTTGAAGCTCCAGAAACTCAGTCACCTTCCTAGCTCGAAGTGCGTCGGGAAAGTACTTGTCATAGAACAGGTCTCTGAACTCTTGCCACTTCAAAGCTGAAACATCGACACCAACCTTAGTGGCATTCCACCAGATACGTGCATCCTTTATCAACATGAATGCTGCACAGCTGATCCTGTCTTTATCCTCATACTGAAGATGGTCGAAGATTGCTTCAAGCGCCTTGACCCACTCGACAGCCACTAACGGATCAGTGCTACCTGCGAATTCCGGTGGATCCATTCTCTTAAAAGCAGAAAAGAAGGCATCAATGCCAACTGCTTGAGCTACTTGGCCTCTCACTTGACCTCTACCCTGCCCTGTTCCTTGCAATCGAAGCAGCTGCTGAATCTGCTCGCTATGGACTTTGGCCTGCTCTTTAAGCAACTTGCCGAACTCGTCGACAACTCTCGAGGAAGAACTATCCTCACCCTCTGACGCCTTACGCTTAGGAGGCATACTCTACAATGTGCTCGCAAAAGACATATCAATAAATAACAATGAATAGATGCAAAAGAAAACATACCCGGATAGTTGAAAGTAGACGAAGTCATATGCATTGGTCCGAAGAACGGTGCTCTGAAACCACTAAATGTGACACCTCGACCCGTTTACAATAACAGTAGCTGCGGAATTTAAAATTTTCTTATAAAATGAAGGAAGGTTTCAAAATACATCACCATAAAATGTTTAAAAGTAAATAAATGATCATTCAAATGATATAACAAAATACAAAATATCATTCCTATGATCATGATCCAAAAATACTTGCAAAATAACATCTTCCTTCCAACTTCGTATGCATATGACTCCGGGCCACAATCAACGTCCTGGTCCGTCGCTCTTATCTGCATCACATGAAATAACTGAAATGAATATAAAACTCAGCAAGTGGAACTCTTACATAGCAATTATACATAGTATATTCTGTAAAACATGGCTTGGAAAACATAAAATACCATCAACTCTGAAACATGTATATCGTAGCAATAGCATAACAATGAGATGGTATTTCTCTTTACTATGGTGGATTGATATCAATAGTAACTCTGTCTGTGGTGCTCTTATCCCATCGATATAAATCGACAACTCTGAGGGATATAAGCCTATGGTCGTTGATCAACTAATTGCATGCAATCTCTGACTATGTATCTATCAATCCATAAAACATTTAAACTCTTTCTTTGGGACATTTCATCAAACACTTTGATAATCTTTCTCTTTTGTATTCCCTTCTCAAAGTTGAGACATCAATTGCCTCCACAATATACAACAAAGGTATCAATACATAATAGTGAATCAAATGAAGGGAATAACATAATAAAACCTTTGAAACACAATACATATATAATCATGTGAGCACAAGAATGAAATTCCACTTACAACCACTTGAAACCTTGATTCTATACTCTTGGTAGCAATCCTACAACAATAAACCATAATTTGCACCATCAATAACCCAATAACCCAACAACAATACCATAAAAGCCAAAGAATCAACACCGTCACAAACCCATAACATCTCCAACACCAAAAACTAAGAAATAACCAAACCAAAAGCTTACCTTAGCTTCCTTGATCCCAAAATAATCTTGCTCTCAACACAAATAACTAACAAGAAGCTTGAATCAAAGGAAATGAAGAAGGAATGAGAACCCTAGCTCTCCCTTGAAGTGAAGAACCGAGAAGAATGGAGGAAATGAGAGAAATGAGGGCAAACACTTGTATTTAAACACTAAAAATACCAAAACACGATTTTTAAACATTGCTGGCCGCTCGGGCGAACATATTTTTCCGCCCGAGCGCAGAACTCTAGCCAGAAATCCAAAATTTTCGAAGTAGGCTCGCCCGGGCGGACAAACATTCCCGCCCGGGCGCGCACTCTGCGCACCGCCACTCCAAAGGTCGCTTCTGAAACGCCTCGTCCCTTCATAATTTGGAAAAGTGGTAAACAGGAAAGGTGTAGCTCTATGTCTTATCTTGAATCCCTCAAAATTTCAGATCATTTGGACGTCTGAGTAAAAATTTATGCCCATTCTCCCAACATATCACTGGAGGAACGTCGAAACACACGAAACACTTCGGGACACTTTTGGCTTACCTTCAACAATGATTTGAACAAAACTCAAAATAAGAAAGTTACACCTCTATGTCTTATCTTTCTAATGAAAATGGTCTCACCTCATTTGGATCAATATACAATTTATCATGAATTTAATCGTAACGCCGCTACAAAAGCACTACACATCATCTATAACCAACCATACTATAAATCATAAATCGAAACTCTTAACATCCAAACTATACCTAAACTTGACCAAGTAGTCAATAAACTTATGAAAACTTAAACCGTACCGTACACCAGGCTTGGCTATTACAATCTCCCCTTCTTAGAGGAATTTCGTCCTCGAAATTGACGTCACTGCACGAACAACTCAGGATACTTCTCTCTCATCTCATCCTCTGGTTCCCACGTGGCCTCTTCGATCAAATGGTTCCTCCAAAGAACTTTAACGATGCCGATATCTTTGTTCCTCAAAACTTTAACTTTGCGGTCCAGTATCTGAACCGGAATCTCTTAGTACGTCAAATTCGGCGTCAAGTCCAATGGCTCGTGGCGAAGAACATGGGAAGGATTCGCAATATACTTCCTGAGCATCGATACGTGAAAAACATTATGGACTCTGTCAAGATCTGGCGGTAGAGCTAATTTGTAAGCTCGATCACCAACTCTATCCAAGATCTCAAATGAACCAATAAATCTCGGACTCAACTTTCCCTTCTTGCCAAACCGCATCACACCCTTAAGAGGTGCTATCTTCAAAAACACATGGTCGCCAACCTCAAACTGCAACGGCCTACGACGCACATCTGCATAGCTCTTCTGTCTCTACTGCGCTGTCTTCATCCTCTCTCTATAACAGCAACTACATCAGCAGTCTGTTGGACCAACTCTGGACCCAACATCTTCCTCTCACCAATCTCATCCCAATACAAGGGAGATTTACACTTCCTGCCATAAAGTGCTTCGTACGGTGCCATCCCAATCGTCGCCTGGTAACTGTTATTGTACGTGAACTCCACAAGAGGCAATTTAGAATCCCAGCTACCAGAATAATCAATAGTGCAAGCTCTGAGCATATCCTCTAGAATCTGAATAACTCTCTCTGATTGACCGTCGCTCTGAGGGTGATATGCTGTACTGAAAGCTAACCGTGAACCCATAGCTCTGTGCAAACTCTTCCAAAACTCTTAGGTAAATCTAGGGTCACGATCAGACACAATCGACACAGGGACACCGTGAAGTCTAACATTCTCTGCTATATAATCCTCGGCATACTGGTTCATGGAATACGTCGTCTTGACTGGGAGAAAATGCGCTGACTTGGTCAATCGATCGACAATAACCCAAATAGAGTTAAAACCTTTCTGCGTTCTGGGAAGACCAGTCACGAAATCCATCGTAATATGCTCCCATTTCCGCTGAGGAATCGGCAAAGATAGCAATGTCCCAGCAGGTCTCTGGTGCTCAATCTTCACCTGCTGACAAGTTAGACACTGAGAAATAAACATGGCAATGTCTTTCTTCATACCTGGCCACCAGTGGAGTCTACGAAGATCCTGATACATCTTGGTGCTGCCTGGATGTATCGAATATAATGCGGTATGTGCCTCTGTCAAGACGTCTCGCCGAATATCATCACCAGTAGGAACACAAATACGACCTCTGAATGTCATCAAACCGTCTCCATTCACTCCAAACTTTGAATTACCTCTCTCCTCAGCGCTGGCTCTCAACTCTGACAACTGAACATCAACAGCCTGCTCTCTACGGATCCTGTCCGTCAAAGTAGCCCGAATGACCAACGCTGAAAAGCGAGCAATGGTCCCCGGAACCACCAAAGCTATCTCCTCTCGCCGCAAGTCTAACAACAACGGCTGCTGAATCATCGAACTCAAAGAAGAACTCGATTTACGGCTCAAAGCATCTGCTACAACATTCGCTTTCCCTGGGTGGTAACTAATCGTCACATCATAATCTTTGACAAGCTCTAACCACCTCCTCTGCCGCATATTGAGCTCTTTCTGAGAGAACAAATACTTCAAACTCTTGTGGTCCGTGAAAATTTCACACTTTTCGCCATACAAATAATGTCTCCAAATCTTCAAGGCAAAAACCACAGCTGCCAGCTCCAAATCGTGCGTAGGATAATTCTTCTCGTAATCCTTCAACTGGCGAGAAGCATAAGCTATAACCTTTCCACGTTGCATCAGCACTGCACCAAGACCTTTCTTCGACGCGTCGGTATACACAACAAAATCCTCTGAACCACTGGGCAAAGCAAGAACAGGAGCTGTCGTCAACTTGTCCTTCAATTCTTGGAATGCACTCTGGCAATCATTGGACCACTCGAACTTCACAGTCTTCCTCGTCAAATTGGTTAACGGCAGGGCAATCTTAGAAAAATCTGAGATGAAACGACGATAATAACCTGCCAGCCCAAGAAAACTGCGTACCTCTGAGACAGTGGTAGGAATAGGCCACTTCTGAATCGCCTCAATCTTTGCTGGATCAACAGCTATGCCATCCTTCGAAACAACATGGCCTAGAAAAGAAATCTGCTCCAACCAAAACTCACACTTCTTCAACTTAGCATACAACCTCTTCTCTCTCAACAACTGGAGAACAACTCTGAGATGCTCTGCAGGAAGCTCTCTGGTCTTGGAATAGATCAAGATGTCGTCGATGAAGACAATGACGAAGCTATCCAAATACGGCTTGAACACACGGTTCATCAGATCCATGAAAACTGAAGGAGCATTGGTCAGACCAAAAGACATCACAAGAAACTCATAGTGACCATACCTGGTCTGGAACGCTGTCTTAGGGATATCAGATTCCCTAACCTTCAACTGATTGTAGCCAGACCGAAGATCAATCTTCGAAAATATAGTAGCACCTTGCAGCTGATCAAACAAATCATCTATCCGTGGCAACGGATACTTGTTCTTGATAGTCACTTTGTTGAGCTCCCTATAGTCGATACACAGCCGCAACGACCCATCTTTCTTCTTGACAAAAAGAACCGGAGCTCCCCAAGGCGAAGAACTCGGTCGAATAAAACCCTTGTCTAAAAGATCCTGCAACTGCGTCTTCAACTCCTTCATCTCTGTAGGAGCCATCCTATACGGAGCCTTAGAAATAGGAACCGTACCTGGAGCTAGATCAATCACAAACTCAACATCCCTGTCCGGCGGCAAACCCGGCACATCATCCTCAAACACATCAGCGAACTCTCTCACAACATCAATATCATCAATATTCAACTTAACCATTCTATCCATATCCACAATAGAAGCCAAAAACCCATCACAACCTCTACACAACAACTTCTCAGCCTCAAGACAAGAAATAAAAAGAAGGACCAGCGAAGTACCTGCACTGGCGAGCATACCTTCCCTATTGCCATCATCTTCCTTTGTCATGGTAAAGATGCGTCCCTGCACCTTCTCCTTACTCGCTCCTCTTGGACAGTCTTTGGCAATATGGCCCGCAGTGCCACAACGGTAACAAGTATGAGTGCCAAATCTGCACTCTCCTCTATGATGCCTGCTGCACTTGGGACACAAAGGCTTCTCGGGATCAAATGGAACTGCCGGTGGTTTGGGACTCGGCTCTATCTTGCCTTTCCCCTTGAAACGATCTTTGCCTCTTTGGTTCGATCCCTGGCCTCTCTGAGCAATGGCCTGCTGTCTCTCCTGCCTCTCTCTGGCGATATCCTTCTCGTCTTGTTCGGGCAACAACGCCTTAGACACAATCTCTTTGAAAGTCACAACCTTGGACATGTTGATATCTCTCCTGATCTCAGTTCTAAGGCCTCAAATGAAATGAGCACCTTTATCTTTGTCATTTGAAGCAATATACGGAGCAAATAAACAACCCTCCTCGAACTTGAGAATGTACTCATCAACGTTCATGCCTCCCTGTTGAAGCTCCAGAAACTCAGTCACCTTCCTAGCTCGAAGTGCGTCGGGAAAGTACTTGTCATAGAACAGGTCTCTGAACTCTTGCCACTTCAAAGCTGAAACATCGACACCAACCTTAGTGGCATTCCACCAGATACGTGCATCCTTTATCAACATGAATGCTGCACAGCTGATCCTGTCTTTATCCTCATACTGAAGATGGTCGAAGATTGCTTCAAGCGCCTTGACCCACTCGACAGCCACTAACGGATCAGTGCTACCTGCGAATTCCGGTGGATCCATTCTCTTAAAAGCAGAAAAGAAGGCATCAATGCCAACTGCTTGAGCTACTTGGCCTCTCACTTGACCTCTACCCTGCCCTGTTCCTTGCAATCGAAGCAGCTGCTGAATCTGCTCGCTATGGACTTTGGCCTGCTCTTTAAGCAACTTGCCGAACTCGTCGACAACTCTCGAGGAAGAACTATCCTCACCCTCTGACGCCTTACGCTTAGGAGGCATACTCTACAATGTGCTCGCAAAAGACATATCAATAAATAACAATGAATAGATGCAAAAGAAAACATACCCGGATAGTTGAAAGTAGACGAAGTCATATGCATTGGTCCGAAGAACGGTGCTCTGAAACCACTAAATGTGACACCTCGACCCGTTTACAATAACAGTAGCTGCGGAATTTAAAATTTTCTTATAAAATGAAGGAAGGTTTCAAAATACATCACCATAAAATGTTTAAAAGTAAATAAATGATCATTCAAATGATATAACAAAATACAAAATATCATTCCTATGATCATGATCCAAAAATACTTGCAAAATAACATCTTCCTTCCAACTTCGTATGCATATGACTCCGGGCCACAATCAACGTCCTGGTCCGTCGCTCTTATCTGCATCACATGAAATAACTGAAATGAGTATAAAACTCAGCAAGTGGAACTCTTACATAGCAATGATACATAGTATATTCTGTAAAACATGGCTTTGAAAACATAAAATACCATCAAATCTGAAACATGTATATCGTAGCAATAGCATAACAATGAGATGGTATTTCTCTTTACTATGGTGGATTGATATCAATAGTAACTCTGTCTGTGGTGCTCTTATCCCATCGATATAAATCGACAACTCTGAGGGATATAAGCCTATGGTCGTTGATCAACTAATTGCATGCAATCTCTGACTATGTATCTATCAATCCATAAAACATTTAAACTCTTTCTTTGGGACATTTCATCAAACACTTTGATAATCTTTCTCTTTTGTATTCCCTTCTCAAAGTTGAGACATCAATTGCCTCCACAATATACAACAAAGGTATCAATACATAATAGTGAATCAAATGAAGGGAATAACATAATAAAACCTTTGAAACACAATACATATATAATCATGTGAGCACAAGAATGAAATTCCACTTACAACCACTTGAAACCTTGATTCTATACTCTTGGTAGCAATCCTACAACAATAAACCATAATTTGCACCATCAATAACCCAATAACCCAACAACAATACCATAAAAGCCAAAGAATCAACACCATCACAAACCCATAACATCTCCAACACCAAAAACTAAGAAATAACCAAACCAAAAGCTTACCTTAGCTTCCTTGATCCCAAAATAATCTTGCTCTCAACACAAATAACTAACAAGAAGCTTGAATCAAAGGAAATGAAGAAGGAATGAGAACCCTAGCTCTCCCTTGAAGTGAAGAACCGAGAAGAATGGAGGAAATGAGAGAAATGAGGGCAAACACTTGTATTTAAACACTAAAAATACCAAAACACGATTTTTAAACATTGCTGGCCGCTCGGGCGAACATATTTTTCCGCCAGAGCGCAGAACTCTAGCCAGAAATCCAAAATTTTCGAAGTAGGCTCGCCCGGGCGGACAAACATTCCCGCCCGGGCGCGCACTCTGCGCACTGCCACTCCAAAGGTCGCTTCTGAAACACCTCGTCCCTTCATAATTTGGAAAAGTGGTAAACAGGAAAGGTGTAGCTCTATGTCTTATCTTGAATCCCTCAAAATTTCAGATCATTTGGACGTCTGAGTAAAAATTTATGCCCATTCTCCCAACATATCACTGGAGGAACGTCGAAACACACGAAACACTTCGGGACACTTTTGGCTTACCTTCCACAATGATTTGAACAAAACTCAAAATAAGAAAGTTACACCTCTATGTCTTATCTTTCTAATGAAAATGGTCTCACCTCATTTGGATCAATATACAATTTATCATGAATTTAATCGTAACGCCGCTACAAAAGCACTACACATCATCTATAACCAACCATACTATAAATCATAAATCGAAACTCTTAACATCCAAACTATACCTAAACTTGACCAAGTAGTCAATAAACTTATGAAAACTTAAACCGTACCGTACACCAGGCTTGGCTATTACAATCTCCCCTCCTTAGAGGAATTTCGTCCTCGAAATTGACGTCACTGCACGAACAACTCAGGATACTTCTCTCTCATCTCATCCTCTGGTTCCCACGTGGCCTCTTCGATCAAATGGTTCCTCCAAAGAACTTTAACGATGCCGATATCTTTGTTCCTCAAAACTTTAACTTTGCGGTCCAGTATCTGAACCGGAATCTCTTAGTACGTCAAATTCGGCGTCAAGTCCAATGGCTCGTGGCGAAGAACATGGGAAGGATTCGCAATATACTTCCTGAGCATCGATACGTGAAAAACATTATGGACTCTGTCAAGATCTGGCGGTAGGGCTAATTTGTAAGCTCGATCACCAACTCTATCCAAGATCTCAAATGAACCAATAAATCTCGGACTCAACTTTCCCTTCTTGCCAAACCGCATCACACCCTTAAGAGGTGCTATCTTCAAAAACACATGGTCGCCAACCTCAAACTGCAACGGCCTACGACGCACATCTGCATAGCTCTTCTGTCTCTACTGCGCTGTCTTCATCCTCTCTCTATAACAGCAACTACATCAGCAGTCTGTTGGACCAACTCTGGACCCAACATCTTCCTCTCACCAATCTCATCCCAATACAAGGGAGATTTACACTTCCTGCCATAAAGTGCTTCGTACGGTGCCATCCCAATCGTCGCCTGGTAACTGTTATTGTACGTGAACTCCACAAGAGGCAATTTAGAATCCCAGCTACCAGAATAATCAATAGTGCAAGCTCTGAGCATATCCTCTAGAATCTGAATAACTCTCTCTGATTGACCGTCGCTCTGAGGGTGATATGCTGTACTGAAAGCTAACCGTGAACCCATAGCTCTGTGCAAACTCTTCCAAAACTCTTAGGTAAATCTAGGGTCACGATCAGACACAATCGACACAGGGACACCGTGAAGTCTAACATTCTCTGCTATATAATCCTCGGCATACTGGTTCATGGAATACGTCGTCTTGACTGGGAGGAAATGCGCTGACTTGGTCAATCGATCGACAATAACCCAAATAGAGTTAAAACCTTTCTGCGTTCTGGGAAGACCAGTCACGAAATCCATCGTAATATGCTCCCATTTCCGCTGAGGAATCGGCAAAGATAGCAATGTCCCAGCAGGTCTCTGGTGCTCAATCTTCACCTGCTGACAAGTTAGACACTGAGAAATAAACATGGCAATGTCTTTCTTCATACCTTGCCACCAGTGGAGTCTACGAAGATCCTGATACATCTTGGTGCTGCCTGGATGTATCGAATATAATGCGGTATGTGCCTCTGTCAAGACTTCTCGCCGAATATCATCACCAGTAGGAACACAAATACGACCTCTGAATGTCATCAAACCGTCTCCATTCACTCCAAACTTTGAATTACCTCTCTCCTCAGCCCTGGCTCTCAACTCTGAAAACTGAACATCAACAGCCTGCTCTCTACGGATCCTGTCCGTCAAAGTAGCCCGAATGACCAACGCTGAAAAGCGAGCAATGGTCCCCGGAACCACCAAAGCTATCTCCTCTCGCTGCAAGTCTAACAACAACGGCTGCTGAATCATCGAACTCAAAGAAGAACTCGATTTACGGCTCAAAGCATCTGCTACAACATTCGCTTTCCCTGAGTGGTAACTAATCGTCACATCATAATCTTTGACAAGCTCTAACCACCTCCTCTGCCGCATATTGAGCTCTTTCTGAGAGAACAAATACTTCAAACTCTTGTGGTCCGTGAAAATTTCACACTTTTCGCCATACAAATAATGTCTCCAAATCTTCAAGGCAAAAACCACAGCTGCCAGCTCCAAATCGTGCGTAGGATAATTCTTCTCGTAATCCTTCAACTGGCGAGAAGCATAAGCTATAACCTTTCCACGTTGCATCAGCACTGCACCAAGACCTTTCTTCGACGCGTCGGTATACACAACAAAATCCTCTGAACCACTGGGCAAAGCAAGAACAGCAGCTGTCGTCAACTTGTCCTTCAATTCTTGGAATGCACTCTGGCAATCATTGGACCACTCAAACTTCACAGTCTTCCTCGTCAGATTGGTTAACGGCAGGGCAATCTTAGAAAAATCTGAGATGAAACGACGATAATAACCTGCCAGCCCAAGAAAACTGCGTACCTCTGAGACAGTGGTAGGAATAGGCCACTTCTGAATCGCCTCAATCTTTGCTGGATCAACAGCTATGCCATCCTTCGAAACAACATGGCCTAGAAAAGAAATCTGCTCCAACCAAAACTCACACTTCTTCAACTTAGCATACAACCTCTTCTCTCTCAACAACTGGAGAACAACTCTGAGATGCTCTGCATGAAGCTCTCTGGTCTTGGAATAGGTCAAGATGTCGTCGATGAAGACAATGACGAAGCTATCCAAATACGGCTTGAACACACGGTTCATCAGATCCATGAAAACTGAAGGAGCATTGGTCAGACCAAAAGACATCACAAGAAACTCATAGTGACCATACCTGGTCTGGAACGCTGTCTTAGGGATATTAGATTCCCTAACCTTCAACTGATTGTAGCCAGACCGAAGATCAATCTTCGAAAATACAGTAGCACCTTGCAGCTGATAAAACAAATCATCTATCCGTGGCAACGGATACTTGTTCTTGATAGTCACTTTGTTGAGCTCCCTATAGTCGATACACAGCCGCAGCGACCCATCTTTCTTCTTGACAAAAAGAACCGGAGCTCCCCAAGGCGAAGAACTCGGTCGAATAAAACCCTTGTCTAAAAGATCCTGCAACTGCGTCTTCAACTCCTTCATCTCGGTAGGAGCCATCCTATACGGAGCCTTAGAAATAGGAACCGTACCTGGAGCTAGATCAATCACAAACTCAACATCCCTGTCCGGCGGCAAACCCGACACATCATCCTCAAACACATCAGCGAACTCTCTCACAACATCAATATCATCAATATTCAACTTAACCTTTCTATCCATATCCACAATAGAAGCCAAAAACCCATCACAACCTCTACACAACAACTTCTCAGCCTCAAGACAAGAAATAAAAAGAAGGACCAGCGAAGTACCTGCACTGGCGAGCATACCTTCCCTATTGCCATCATCTTCCTTTGTCATGGTAAAGATGCGTCCCTGCACCTTCTCCTTACTCGCTCCTCTTGGACAGTCTTTGGCAATATGGCCCGCAGTGCCACGACGATAACAAGTATGAGTGCCAAATCTGCACTCTCCTCTATGATGCCTGCTGCACTTGGGACACAAAGGCTTCTCGGGATCAAATGGAACTGCCGGTGGTTTGGGACTCGGCTCTATCTTGCCTTTCCCCTTGAAACGATCTTTGCCTCTTTGGTTCGATCCCTGGCCTCTCTGAGCAATGGCCTGCTGTCTCTCCTGCCTCTCTCTGGCGATATCCTTCTCGTCTTGTTCGGGCAACAACGCCTTAGACACTATCTCTTTGAAAGTCACAACCTTGGACATGTTGATATCTCTCCTGATCTCAGCTCTAAGGCCTCAAATGAAATGAGCACCTTTATCTTTGTCATTTGAAGCAATATACGGAGCAAATAAACAACCCTCCTCGAACTTGAGAATGTACTCATCAACGTTCATGCCTCCCTGTTGAAGCTCCAGAAACTCAGTCACCTTCCTAGCTCGAAGTGCGTCGGGAAAGTACTTGTCATAGAACAGGTCTCTGAACTCTTGCCACTTCAAAGCTGAAACATCGACACCAACCTTAGTGGCATTCCACCAGATACGTGCATCCTTATCACCATGAAATGTTGCACAGCTGATCCTGTCTTTATCCTCATACTGAAGATGGTCGAAGATTGCTTCAAGCGCCTTTGACCCACTCGACAGCCACTAACGGATCAGTGCTACCTGCGAATTCCGGTGGATCCATTCTCTTAAAAGCAGAAAAGAAGCATCAGTGCCAACTGCTTGAGCTACTTGGCCTCTCACTTGACCTCTACCCTGCCCTGTTCCTTGCAACGAAGCAGCTAGCTGGAATCTGCTCGCTATGGACTTTGGCCTGCTCTTTCAAGCAACTTGCCGAACTCGTCGACAACTCTCGAGGAAGAACTATATCCTCACCCTCTGACGCCTTACGCTTAGGAGGCATACTCTACAATGTGCTCGCAAAAGACATATCAATAAATAAAATTAATAGATGCAAAAGAAAACATACCCGGAGTAGTTGAAAGTAGACGAAGTCATATGCATTGGTCCGAAGAACGGTGCTCTGAACCACTAATGTGACACCTCGACCCGTTTACAATAACAGTAGCTAGCGGAATTTAAAATTTTCTTATAAAATGAAGGAAGGTTTCAAATACATCACCATAAAATGTTTAAAAGTAATAAATGATCATTCAAATGATATAACAAAATACAAAATATCATTCCTATGATCATGATCCAAAAATACTTGCAAAATAACATCTTCCTTCCAACTTCGTATGCATATGACTCCGGGCCACAATCAACGTCCTGGTCCGTCGCTCTTATCTGCATCACATGAAATAACTGAAATGAGTATAAAACTCAGCAAGTGGAACTCTTACATAGCAATGATACATAGTATATTCTGTAAAACATGGCTTGGAAACATAAAATACCATCACTCTGAAACATGTATATCGTAGCAATAGCATAACAATGAGATGGTATTTCTCTTTACTATGGTGGATTGATATCAATAGTAACTCTGTCTGTGGTGCTCTTATCCCATCGATATAAATCGACAACTCTGAGGGATATAAGCCTATGGTCGTTGATCAACTAATTGCATGCAATCTCTGACTATGTATCTATCAATCCATAAAACATTTAAACTCTTTCTTTGGGACATTTCATCAAACACTTTGATAATCTTTCTCTTTTGTATTCCCTTCTCAAAGTTGAGACATCAATTGCCTCCACAATATACAACAAAGGTATCAATACATAATAGTGAATCAAATGAAGGGAATAACACAATAAAACCTTTGAAACACAATACATATATAATCATGTGAGCACAAGAATGAAATTCCACTTACAACCACTTGAAACCTTGATTCTATACTCTTGGTAGCAATCCTACAACAATAAACCATAATTTGCACCATCAATAACCCAATAACCCAACAACAATACCATAAAAGCCAAAGAATCAACACCATCACAAACCCATAACATCTCCAACACCAAAAACTAAGAAATAACCAAACCAAAAGCTTACCTTAGCTTCCTTGATCCCAAAATAATCTTGCTCTCAACACAAATAACTAACAAGAAGCTTGAATTAAAGGAAATGAAGAAGGAATGAGAACCCTAGCTCTCCCTTGAAGTGAAGAAACGAGAAGAAGGAGGAAATGAGAGAAATGAGGGCAAACACTTGTATTAAACACTAAAAATACCAAAACACGATTTTAAAACATTCTGCCGCTCGGGCGAACATATTTTTCCGCCCGAGCGCAGAACTCTCGGCCAGAAATCCAAAATTTTCGAAGTAGGCTCGCCCGGGGCGCACAAACATTCCCGCCGGGCGCGCACTCTGCGCACTGCCACTCCAAAGGTCGCTTCTGAAACGCCTCGTCCCTTCATAATTTGGAAAAGTGGTAAACAGGAAAGTTGTAGCTCTATGTCTTATCTTGAATTCCTCAAAATTTCAGATCATTTGGACGTCTGAGTAAAAATTTATGCCCATTCTCCCAACATATCACTGGAGAACGTCGAAACACACGAAACACTTTGGGGCACTTTGGCTTACCTTCCACAATGATTTGAACAAAAACTCAAATAAGAAAGTTACACCTCTATGTCTTATCTTTCTAATGGAAAATGGCCTCACCTCATTTGGATCAATATACAATTTATCATGAATTTAATCGTAACGCCGCTACAAAAGCACTACACATCATCTATAACCAACCATACTATAAATCATAAATCGAAACTCTTAACATCCAAACTATACATAAACTTGACCAAGTAGTCAATAAACTTATGAAAACTTAAATCGTACCGTACACCAGGCTTGGCTATTACAGCTCAATTGGTACCAGGATTGTGCTAAGTACCTATATATCCATGTGTCTTAGGTTCGATCCTGGGAAGGCACAAGCTTCAGTGCATGGGCTGAAGATTCTATGAGTAACCCGTACGACGCCTATGGAAAGCCCGTGAGGGAGAGAGTTTCCATAGATGGGCCAAGGCCCATAGAGCAGAGCCCAAGATCGGGATAGCCTTAGGTCGATCGGGGCAGTGGCCGTATGGGCGGTCCACTGGGCCTGTAACGGGTCGTTACAAAGACTCATAATTTTCTTCTTCAACAAGTGCAATTGCTAGAGGAAAGACCTGGTTATTGACATCCAAAGTTACTACTATGAGTAGTTTGTGCTTATACTTGGTGTACATTTGAGTATCGTCTACATTGATTATGTTGCGACAATGTCGAAAAACAATATATACATGGTTTGAAGGTCCAAAATAAAAAGTTCAAAATTTTATGTGGATGGTCATGCTGTCGAAGGTGCTTCCACTCTACAATAGTTCTTGGATTGCACTTCGACAAAGCACCCATATATTTAGGAAGCAAAGTTACAGAGCTTTCTCATGTACCATAGATGATCTCCACCGCGCACTTCAAACTCTGTCATGACTTAGCATACGATATATCATACCCATATTTGCCTTAATACTTTCTCGCACATACTTGATCTCGTATGCAGGATCACAACGCACGATTCTCAAAAGTGTAATGACTATCATGTTGACGTCAAGGTTGTGGTGATCTATACCCACTTTGCTAAATATGCATGTGTGCTCATCACCATATTTTGTGATCATGAAAATAGCCTAATTTTTTTCAATGATGCTCGAAGTCCCTACCCACAATTTCCATCTTCTGACAGTTCTTGCATCTGACCTTCCAAATTGTCGGAGAACTTTTGAACAACGATATATTCACGTCTCAAAACTCAAATAGAAAAATCATTCACTGAAGATATTAAATCATTTTTGCTCTTAAAAAACCATTCACAGCTAGCTCTAGCTTATCAGGATTGTAAAATTGGTTCGTGATGGCAGAAGGAACAACCAAATGGATCTGGAATTTGTTTCGTCATATATTTCATTGAAAAATTGGGGAATTCACGTAAATGTTGCTCCGGGCATTAGGAAAGTTCCCTGTCAGTGTTGTTCCAGACATCAGAACACACGACGATGTGCTTTCATTTGCATTTTCAACATGGTCATCATCTTTTCCGTCAATTGATGTAGCATACAAATCATCATCGTTGTTCATGACATGATGAGAACTGTTCCCAAATAAATCATCTTGCTCAGACATGTGTTCTGTAATTGGGGCGGGAATATTTGCAAGCTCTAGTAGAACTATCGAAATGTCTAACATTTGTAATATTTTTTCATCATCCATGAATTTAAATCTAATTGTCGTGTTATATTCGAAACCCCATGCAACATCAACTCCTGAGAGAACCGTGATATGATGATCCCAACCCCCTGAAGTAAAATCCATTATCGTGTTCTATCATCCCCCATGCATAGTCTTTCTTCGGTGTGCACCGTGATATGATGATCCCAAGGACCAGTATCGATCCCAAATATATATGAGTGGACTGTTCATCAACGTGATACGTAGAAGGTCCCGCTTGATTTAAACCTAATGTTCCCAAACCTTGCATTATTACCCGCATGACTGCATCAAATATCGTAATCACTTACGTTCTGTAACACTTGGTGATGAATCAACGTACAAGTACCTGCAATCCAGTGTGGGTAAATAAAACATAAATTGTAGACTATCATCATCTGTGATATATACATGTTCTTCAATGTAACGAGACAACGAGCTATAAGAATATTTCGTTGACAATTTGATGCAGAAATTTGTTGGGTTGATCTCTAGCATGCAATGCACATATTTCACCAATTGCGAAAACTGTAATAGACCGTGGAATTTTCATGGGCCCTGGTCGCGGGGATACTATATCCAACCCTACCATCTTCAATAATGACATAGCTACCTACGTAGAGTACGGCCCTCACAAGTATCTATGTCTGAAGCGAAAACTAAGATATAATGTCATCATAAAAAATTAATTGTGAGTTTATTACACATATATTAAAATATATATTTTATATTGGAGTAAATTTCAAGAATCAGTTAAATAATAATAATAATATAATAAATAAATAAATATTATTATTGTAATTATTATTATTATTATTATTGAGATAAAATAGTGTCCAATCAATTTAATTACAACATATATTAATAAAACATATGTTGTATATATAATAATAAAATTTGTTATGACTTATATTAAAAATTAAGATTTTGAAATTGTGTAAATGTGTAATTATAATTTCTACATATATTAATTTTTATATTAACATTTTAACAATTAAGAGTATCAATAAATTTTTAAACAAAACAAATAAACAGATAAACAATTTCCTAATTTAGAGATATAGAGGTAATATTTTTAAAGCTGTTTTTCTATATAAGCACATAATAATTTTGATCTTAAAAATTAATTTAATTAATAAAATTAAAATTTTAAGTAAGTTAATTCAAATCTATCATTGGATAAAATATGTTAATTAGAACGATTAATTTTTTATAGTTAATTGCATTGACATAAACATGATTAGAATATTATGATTATCTTAAAATGATCGAAGTTATAGTGTAACTATACACTATTTCATACTAAACACTTATAAACGTAAATAAACTACATTATAATTACATTGATATTAAGTACAATAACATTAACTAATTCTCATATTAAAATAAATAACTATATTTAAATACTAACTTTGATAATATTTTTAAAAATCACAATTTATATTGATTATTATTTCTTATTAGTATTCCTATTATTATTTTTATATCGGGATTAATATTTGAAATATAATATTTAACATAATATACTTATTCGTATAATGCAAATGAAAAAAATTATAGTATATTAAGACAAGTATAAATAATACAATTAAAATATACAAAAATTATTTAAATTATCTCTTTCGAATGTGGTTGTATGGAATTTGTAATAAAATTAATGAACTATGTTAATACCTGAAATAATGAAAAAATTATCAGAAATATACACAAAACAAAATATTTTCAATATAGAAAGGTAAAAAAAAATACCTTACATGTAACAATATTACCTTTTAATATATAATTAATATTGTGAACAAAATTAAACATTACCTTTCAAGACATACTTAAATAAAATGGATGACAAAATCAACGAAAAATATTAATACATAATAATATTAAAAATTACGATATAAAATAACATTATCAAAAAAATTTAATTTAGCAATAATATAAATTTAAGAATTACTTGTGAAATACCTACAAAACGAAATATCAGTTGATAACAAATTTTAATATCTGTCAATATTGCAAAAATATTGATGCTCCGACGCAGCGTAGTCAGATTTCAGAATAATGTAAAAAGGAGAAAGGATGGATTTTGTGCAAATGAATCGGAAGAAATGGGCGCAATTTAAAGGGATTTGGGAGTCACGGATTTAAATTGAAACCATGAAAGTGAGTCACGGATTCAGAATCAGTGCAGTCTGTCACGGATTCATTTATTTTTATTTTTTTTATAGAAAATATAGAATCCAGAAAAATATGTCCCGGATTGCACTATTTTTATAAAAGTTTCACTTTTACAATATTTTACTAAATAATTTTTTAATTTATATTATTTTTTAAAAAAAGCCCTGGTTTAAACATTATGTTATTTTATATAATTAATTATTAAATTAATAAATATTATAGATCATACAATTAATTTAGATGTCATCAATGTCACATGTCAAAAGTTTAGAATTTTGATTTGTGTTTCTGGATACAACAACATACAACTGACAATGACTAAAAACGATATTCTTCCAAAATTTAAAAGTCCTGGATCAGAAATGGTCAATGACAATCTTGGAATAAGTATTTTATGACCCGAATTCCTTCAAGTACGAAATTGTCCTTCCAAAACATGGTTTCCGAGCCTTTTCATTATCAATCTAGTGTCATTACATAATCCAAGTAAATCTATGTTCCATAGCTACATAACTGGAGTTACAACCTTCACGTTTAACACGTGATTCGGCACTCCAAAACATATTATTTAATTTAAAAATTTTGAGGTATGCACATCATGAAAAAAATAAACATATTTATATAAGCGACACATCGTTTCAGTACCTCCATATCCATATACAAAGAAAACATCTCCCTTATTTGAATCAAGTGCATTCATTATCGTATCTCATACAAGATGTATTTGGAGTTCACATAATTAAGGTGATAATCTTGTTCTTTTGACAAATATCTTTTATAAAATCGTAATTCATCGTGTATAATATATTTCGTGAAGACCATAAATATTGATCACGGGAAATGACATTGATTGAATTCACGTAAACTCCTTCTACAGCTTCATAATAGTCTTTTAATTTCGGCGAAGGACATAACTTTTAATTTCATCACCATTCAATTCTAAAACTAAAAATAAGAAGATATATGTGTCTATATATGTGTCTATATATATATATATATATATATATATATATATATATATATATATGTTTTAGATATTTTATTTAAATTATGTACAAATAAATATACTAATAATTTACTAAATATACAAATATAAAATAAAGAAACAAAAAAATAAAATAATTCTTAACGGATTACATTGACGAACAGCCGTCAGTTCATCATCATTTTTGAAAATTACCTGACACCTAGTTCGGGTGTTAACTCGAGCCCAACATTTTTGAAAATTACATGACCCGATCGGGTAAAAACAGGCAGTGGAGCTATATCGGCAGACAGGGCCGTACTTTCTGTGATGCGAGAGAGGCCATCGCTTCAGGATCCGGCTTTCACAGGGGCCCAAAAAAAAAAATCGTTGGTCTCATGTTGTTGAGGCCTGCATCTAAATAGTATGTGCATTGGACATTTTTTTAAAAAAATTGGACATTGACTCATTGAAAACATGATTAAATATGATGATTGTGTTCATTGGGGATTTAATCAAATTATGTAGAGCCCAAACAATAAAGCTACATGGCTCATTAATTAAATTTTTAAAAATTTTGTATGCATAAAATGATAATGTTTGTCCAATATATTTATTATTTTATCTTGTGTCAACTCATGTGTTAAAATTTTATACTTTATTTATCGATTATTTGGCCTCTTTTCTTGAATTTATGTAATTGGACTCATTTCAAAAAATAAAACACAAAAAATTGTAATACTTATCTATTTTACATATCTTTATTTCCGTTTTCTTGAATAAAATCTTATATTCATTATTTAAAACAAATTATATATTTTTACAATATTGGTTCATTATATTTATCATTTTGTTATTTGATAGTTTATGTTGATAAATTTCAATTTTAGTAACATACAGTACAATGTTTGCTAATTTCAATCTTTTTCTAATATAATTGTTCATATGACACTGCATTACGTTAGAGCCATGTTGATGTTGTGGCGCACGAAGAAAAAATCGTTAAGAAATAAATATATAATTCGTAAATTATATTTTCCTTATATCTATTGTTTGATTATTTTAAATTTTCAAACTAAATTCTACGGTGATTTATCACAACAAGATTTTTTTTTCAACATATCGTCTCAGGCCCTGTGAACCACAGGTACGGCCGACAGATACGACTGAATCATCGACCAGCTCGAGCATTTTATGCATGATTATTAATCATTTGACCCCTGATATCATGATATATTGTGCATGTACATGCATTGCATTCATGCATAGAATCATCGTATTTTATATGTCATATTTCGTGATTTCTTGATGTTTCGTACTAGGGTTCTGACCCCCAAGATCGGTTTTTTTGTGTGTTGACATGACATGTAACACATGTGGTTCGACTTCAGGTTCTCGAGAGGAAGCATCGAGAAGTACTAGAGCTCCTTGAGAGTGAGCTCAGTTGTATTTAGGTACAATGTCGTTTTGTCGTTTCCAAGATAGTATATATTATGGAGTTTTACTTTTATTGGAGTATGACCCGAGTTGTTGTATTTTAAATATTTTGAGGATTGTCTTATGTTATTATCGAGTCTTGTCGGTTTCTATGATATTTTTGGTCTGTGATTGTGTCTGACCAACACATGTTTATGTTAGTTGTGTTTATTGAGAATGCATATTATTTATTTTGTGTATTTTATTTTTCTAGAATGTTAATTTAAAAAAGATCATACCGAAATTTTTATAAGACAAGAGATTTTTTTAACTCAATTTTTTATGTTTATTAATTAATCATGATTGAATATTAATAAATCATGTTAAGGATAATAGGCCCTCACACTTTGAAAGCATACATTGAAATGGATAAACTTTAACATAATCTTTTCTAACTTTATCACGATTTTCAATGGGGTACTCCTATATTCACGCTCACAATCATGGAACACGTTCGAATGATGAATATCAAATTTTTCACTGATTTCAACTCTTAAAGATTTTGCATGGCAGACTCCTAGAAATCTAATGATTATTTGTAGTTGGGTTTGATTGAGATGCTCTAATTTCATCATTCTTTCTTTTGAAGAATGTATCAAATTTTTGTGGTTTTTTTCATCTAAAAAAAATATTGACCCAAGTTCGAATAATAATTTATAAACTTTTTAATCTGATCAAAACAACAGATGATGCCATAAATAATTTGTCCATATTAGGAATCAAAAAACAAATAAGCAAAATAATATCAAGAATCGATAGGAAAAACACTTACATAAAGCACACATAAATATCCAATCATCTGTCAAAAGAACTAGAGAAAAAAAATACCTGAAACCAGATTAAATACATTGTCTGCTCTAATTAATGTAATTAATTAATAAAAACTATAAAAAAATGCATTTTTTCATATTTGTTTTATATACCACTTTACTACTCTTGACTGATGTTATAGTTTTATTACATTTAATAGATAAACATAACTTGAACGGTACTCATAAATGTGTCCACAGTGGGTGTCCATGAGATCAATTATATATACATGTGTGTGTAAATTCTTTATAAGTGGGTGTCCATGAGATCAATTATATATACATGTGTGTGTAAATTCTTTATAAACATACAATATAAAAGAAAAAAATATTTGTATTGTTTTGTTAGACAACTACTATATAATTAAACATGATTATTTCAAGAGTTTCATGTGTTTCCGATATAGGAATGACAGTGGGACGAGTTAAGAGAGATCTCCATTCCCATCCCCTAATCTAAAACTCGTCATCATCCCACCTCAATCCCTATTTTTTTCTAATCGAGGATTCTCCGTCCCGTGCTAACTTTACATCCTCGTTTCTATTTAATTGGGGAATCCTCGATCTCGTGGAGATTAAATCATCATCCCGCTTCAAATAGTCTAGTAATGACAATGAGACAGAGTGGTTTTGTCATCTTCATCCGCGCATCTCTGACCTTGTGGGGATTAAATCCTCGTCATTGTCTTCATCATCGCTTCAAATACCGATTGAATTGACCAAAAAAGTTTTCAAATTTACTTGAACAATATTCATACAAGAATATATTTGCATATATAACTACTAATATTACTTAAACAGTACAAACATTAATAATTCTAGGTTTAATAATTTAAAAAATGAAACCACATTATTGTCATGGGGCGACGAGTTGGATCGCGAACGAGATTTTGAAGGTTATGTATTAGTTTTTCTATTTTGGATTTGTTAATTGTTAAGAAAAGATATTATTAGTATTATTATTATTTATATAGAAATGGATTCGGGGATCTGGATAGCTTTCCTATACGTGTCTGTAATGAAGATCTCGATAATATCCTTGTACCAGTCTCGATTTGATTTGGAACCTATATCCGAAAATGTATCCTAAACCTGCCCGTTTTGGTTTTCTCCTCGGGAAAAATTGTCATCCTCGTTCTGATACGTCGCCGTTGTTGGTCATTAAAATTAAAAAAATAGTGAATATTTAAAAAAAAATTGATTAAACATAGCCGAAACTGTTATCAAGCCATCTCATCCCAGGGTTCCAGCGTCTTAAAAAAAATAATAAACGAGTCATTTGCGTAATAATGTAACTTCAATGGACTAAACTGAAAACAAAAACCAAAAAAAGCAAGAGAACAAATTCCCGCCGACCCACCACTGACACCCCCTCTCATTCAGCTGTACGCGCGGCCAACCGCCCCAACCGTGAGTTCAATCTTTACCATTTCTAGAAATCCCAATTCGTTTCCAAGAAACCACATTTGATCCAAAAACCAGAAAAAATGAGATTTGTGATTTGTTTCCCAGTGGGATTCGGCTGGAACCAAGAATCGACAGTTCTAAGCACATAAATCCTCCTTCAGTTTCATCCTCACCATTCCAAGAAACGATATTTCCTTCAATGGAAGAAACCCCAAAACTCCAAACCCTTGTAGACATCAAGCCCACTCCACATTCGGTACCAAGAATCTCAGCTGAACTCACAGCAGAAGAATCTGTCAAAGAACAGAGAATACCCTTTCCATTCTTCAGGCCCCTCTCTCAGAGAAAGGAGAACACTTGGATCATATCTATATTTGTGATCCTTCACTTGATTTCTTTTACTGCCACTATGTTTGTAAATGATTGTTGGGGCAATTCCCATGCGCAGTGCGCCCTCAAATCCCTTGGAAGGTTCTCCTTTCAGCCGCTGGCCGAAAATCCTTTGCTTGGCCCTTCAGCTTCTGCGTGAGTCTTTTTCTAACTTGTGTTGGATTTTGAAGATCTTTAATTCATTTCAAATGTAATGGGTAAATTTGGAATTTATTGGATTAATATATTGTAAGAATGCGACACGGACCGATCGAGTTCATCTCAACTCCTAAGTAATTTTGTTATATACGGGGTTGGGTTTTATTTCTTGATTCAATGTATTGATTTTTAGTTTCTGTGACTGACGTCCGTCGGGTCCATAAATCTTATATGTTCGGGTCCATAAATCTTGTATGTAATGTGTTAACCTGATTCGAATCAATGAGTTGATTGGACATGTTGATATCTTTGAATATTTTGCACTAATATGGTCCTATTCTAGTGGTTTGATCTTTCCAATATTATATTGAGTTTGCTGCTACTGTATTTTAAGTTATTCACTGAATGTTACTAAATATCATTGGCCTCTTGGAGTTTTGCTTTTATTTGGCTGACGAGTGGACAGTGTGGTACTCCTGTAGTACATTATGAAGGGTTTTCTTTCCGTTAGTTGCTTTGGTGTGTGGAATGGGAAAATGACACTGAAATATTTCAGTTCTTGGTAAATTCTTTGATGGAATCTTCTGTAAGCAATAAATGGCTAGTTGATTGACAAAATACATTTTGCTATCTTGATGTCATAGTGAGATTTTTCGCATATGCTGTTGTCCTTCCATTTTATACTGAGATAGAGGATCACCATTCCCTCTTTTGTGCCCAAGTGCTCTTAAATTGCACGTGTGAAAGTAATGCAAGAAAAAGGAAATGAAAATGTTGTAGGTGTCTCGTTCCTCATGTCATCTTATTTGTAATATTGAGAAAGAATCCAGTTTCCTTATTTGTTTCCTTTTTGAGAGAGAATTCATACTCTGTTATATTTCTTCCTGATGTAGGCTTGATTCAATGGGGGCGCTTCACAAGAGATATTTGGTAAAAGGTCATCAACCGTGGCGCCTTCTCACGAGCTCATGCTTGCACGGAGGTGTTTTCCACATTATCATCAGTCTTTCTAGTGTAATATTTGTTGGAATTCACTTGGAGCAAGAGTTTGGACCATGTAAAGTTTTCCTTCATGCATTTACTTTCCTCTTTTACAGAAGCTAATACAGTTCTAATTGTGCTTCTGAAGGATAATGGATTAATGCACCTCCTTCCTTTTAATTCAATGCAGTGAGGACAGGACTCATATACATACTTTCAGCCCTAATGGGTAGTTTGGTAGCTGCTTTATTTATTCAAGATAGGGCATCAGTTACATCTTCTGGTGCATTGTTTGGATTGCTTGGTGCATTGCTGTCTGGACTTATTCGAAATTGGAAGATTTACTCCAAAAAGGTCCTTTATATATCCTTACTAGATTTGCTTCGATGTTTTTTAGTGGTACTAACAATCTTCACGTATTTAATTGCAGTTTGCAACTCTCGTGTTGTTTTCCATCATCTTGACATTAAACACAATAGTCGGCCTGATGCCATATGTCAACAACTTTTCCAACATTGGGGGATTTATCTCAGGATTTCTTACTGGTTTTATGCTTCTATTAAAGCCAGAGCTTGGGAAAGTGTATCATATTAAAGGCTTTTTGATCGATTATGATGCTAAGAATAAGGTTCAGCACAGACACAAGTTTGATAAACCAGTCTTGAGGAGTGTTTCACTAGTCATTTTCAGTCTTGTGTAAGTTTTTGTAATCAGCGTCTATTTCTTCTTTAAGAAAAAAATTGTCTTTCATCGTATCTGATTATTTATTTCTGTTTTCATGACGCAGACTTGCTGGAGTTACTGTTGCTATTGTTCAAGGGGTAAATTTGAACAAGTACTGTAGCTGGTGTCGCTACATCGATTGTGTTCCTTTGAAATGGTGGAGCTGTGATGACATAACTATGCCTTGTGAGGTATTGGAACAAGAACTCTACATGGATCTCTCTCTTCTTCACCGTTACTTAGTTACAAATTCATGTCAAGTTGAATTCTGCCCTACTCATCATTTTATTTTATTCCATCTAAAATAGACGACGAACGAATTCAAACCACAATAACCCTGATGTTATTATTCAATTTATGTAGCTAACGAATTCTCGTTGTGCAGGTAATGACAAGCTCTGAGCAGTTGACTCTGACTTGTTCTGGCAATGGCAAGTTTAGGGTGCTGCCTTCGGCTAATGTCTCAGAAGCAAGGATCCAGGACCTATGCTATCTCATTTGCTCATAGAATAGAATAAACATCACATTTAAACATGTAATGCATGTATTCCTTCTTTAGTTTGTTTGTACACTGCACATGAGACACGTGATAACAAGTATAATGGTGTTCAAATTTGGTCATTGTCGGTTCCCATTGTAGATTTAGATTGCTTGACCAGAGAAAACAACTTTCATGGCCTAGTTTTTTCTATATCCTCTGCGTATATATTTTTCCACATTTGATTTCTCACGCCTAGTGTGAAGCAAATGAATTAATCAACAGTCGACTCAATTGCAAATATAATAATCTTGTTAACATTTAGCCATCATATTACCCAACGTCAGTCCTAAGCCATCGCACCTCAATGATAAAAATAATTTAAAAAATATTATTTCCATGTTTTCTTTTTCATATTTTTCACAAAAATTTGAAATGAAACCAACCTCAATTAGAAACAGAATCCATTTGAGATTGCGTATATAAATAATATTCTGATCATTAAAATATTTTAGCAAGACGTCTGAATAAAAAATTATGTGAAGAATAATATTGTAATTTGACATTCCATGGTTTGAATAATCAATAGATAAAATTGCAAGCACTTATTTGATTAAATATTCCATCTTATCAATACAACCATGCATAACCATAGTATCTTAGCATTTCCTGTTCTTTAGTATACAAAATATATATAGATATCAATGAGCTAGACGGAAGCTGAGATAGACTAATAGAATCTCAGTTTCCCCTTGGCCAGAGTTGCTTTTGCCCGCTGCAAATGACAAGATGTCTTTTGAGCCCCTTTCAGACCAGAACACGAATTGTTGGCTCCAAGCGAGACAGCAAAGTAAAGATAAATTGTGCATAGAAAAGCAAGGAGGGCAAAAGCAGTAAGAAGGAAACGATGTCTCTGAACAAGAGTGGCACAACTTCCCGATTCATCACCTCGTCCGTATTGTTTCTTTGACATGGGTTCAGAAAATAGAGTCTGGGACTGTGTCCTCCGATGAGGCGAAGATATTATGCTTTCTAGAGACATAGCTACAATGAACAAGATGTATCCTGCATTCATTCACCAAATAAGGCTTTCACCAAGTCGAAATTCATCACAGCACAATGTCAATTTTCGATACCGAATGGACTCGCTTGCAAAAGGATTGTTTATGGGGCAAATTTTCTAAGACTTAATGCAACAAAAGATTGAGGAAAATTTACTCGATGATGATGGGTTTTTACAAATCCATACACTAGAAACATTTCATTTATATACCCCATTGTGCAAACAGAGCAAGAAAATTTCTACAGAAAGCACACAATATCCATGAAGATGATCACGGAGCATCCATTTGCGCAAAAACGTAAATAAGTACTCTTAAACCTCACAGCCAAATTCACAACTCTCCAGTCCACAACAGTCCCCAAAACTGAGTTTTTTCTTGTATCAAAACAAGGGAAAAATTAATGGCTAAAAAGCTACCTAATTCCAAGCAACAAGACCAAAATCCACCAGACTTATTCTAAATCACAATTTCACATCAAAATTTTTGACACGAAATTGAAATCCAGGCTTCCCACACGAAATAAAACATAAAATCTGGACTGTAGACTACCACAAGCTCATCCAAAAGAAATTTGCCAAAAATCTTAAAGCAAAGGGAAATATCACAAAAAAACTGCAAAATAAGGAATACAAAAAACTTCTGAACCAAGAAAATAGAGACAAAAGCAACCTGCCAACCAACCAACCAACCAACCAACGATCCAAGTCCGTGATAGTTATAGCCCTTTCCAATCCAAATCACGACAAATTCTTCAAAGCAGAATGGATTGTTGCCGGTACTTTGGATGCTTCTAAGTTCTCGGCTACATATACGGCGAAATGCCTGGGATAAGTACTCTTGTTCAGAGCCAGTATCAGGCATTTCTTACGCCTTGGCAATATATATTGTATCACATTTAATTCGATAATATCTTTCATTGTATTTTTAAATTCGATCTTATTTTTATCCAAATTTTAATTTTTTAGATGATTATATAAATTTTAATTTTTTAATGATTATATAAATTTTAATAAAAAAATATTAATATCAGTCTATTTTATTATTTTATTTTATTTTATTAAATTTTAATTTTTTTTCCCTGTAAAATCGATGTCCTAAATTATCTTTTATTTTCTTCAGCTATAAAAATTAGTTGATATAGTACTAGATTGAATTTTATATGCAGCTTAAAATTTTAAAATACTATGAAATTGATATTTATATAAATTGCTTTATTATTTATGGAGAAACTTAATTTATTGGTTAAATTTATTTTATGCCTTAAAGAATTGAGCTTCGATTTTTTTTTTAGTTTTATATTAAATTAAGTATTTCATTAATTTCCATAAAATATATCATATGGGTATTTATATATAAGATTGGTATCATGAATGGGCTAAAAAGTTATATTTTACTTATTTATTGTGAATCTTGAAATACTTTAATGCGTGAGATTTTAAAAAATAATTAATTAATTTTTGATGATAATAAAACTTTTTATTGTATTTTGAACATATTTATTCGAATATGTAGTTTGTAGATACCAAATTTGAAGTGATACATTGCTGAAACAAAATTTCAAGAGCCGATTGTTTCAAACGTATTTCATAGATCAATGATCCAAATTACCAGCTCCCAAGAAAGTTGAACATCCAACGCAAAAAAACTACAAGTAATATTTCATATTAGCTCGTTGTATTCGATTTTATCTACGCGAAATACTGGTAGCAAAATACATATGAATGAAACGATTAGTAATTGTGCTAGGACCAGTTCTGGTATTTTTGTCATATGTCTCAACTCAGTTAACATAATGAAACGATTCAGTATGAGCTACTAAGCAAGACGACGATCTACAAATAATCTTCACAATTAGAAGTCTGAATCGGATTTTATAACTAATAATCGCATCGAAGTCGCTAGTTCTATGCAGGATGAAGGAAAAATTCAACTTATATATACCAATGTTTTTCGAGCATATATCTCTCATTCGAATCTGAAATCGAGTTATTCTTAATTCTATGAAAATCTAAGACAAAGTTTTACAACTTAATTCCATTGTCTTCATTTTGTCCAGAAATTGACGAATCAAGAACTATAATTAGGTAAAACTATCATCCAGACTTATACCAGCTAGGCGACCAGCTGAGTCAACCAGCTAGTCAAATCAGCGGGTCAACCAGTTCAGAAAAATAAACTCAATGTCAATTGTCAGCGACTCAAATATGACAGTTTAAATTTCAAAAATTATACAAAACCTTCTGGACGGTCGTATTCTTGTTTCTAATATTCATATTATTTTTAGATATCATATATACAAAAATTTAAGGATCAAATAAAAAAGACTATCAAATTTAAAGGGTTTGGAGCCTTGGACAGATTAGAAAAAAAAAAAAATTAAAGAGAGATCAAGCTAACAAAAAAAATGCAAGAGCAACGATACAAGATATGAGCTTTGAGAGATAAATCTCTTACATCGAAATGAGTTTGTAGGACACTCTTTTATATTAAGCATAGATGATCATTCCATACATTTTTATTTTATATTACGAAGCGAATGCCCTCGAAAGATTGTATCATTTATTTGAACCAAGAATTGAACTCACAAACTATAGGCCAACTCAAAAATACCCAAGTAGAACTCAACCCAATAATTTTATATCAACTCAAAATACTATATGAGATTTTTTCCAGGAAAACTGCGAGGGCAAAGGCTCTGCCTTGGTCCACCACCGGAGAGGATCCTCCTAAGAGGAGATTTCGTTAATTTATAAATAAGAATAATCCGACGTAGAGTATCATAAAAGAAAGGAGCCGAGTGTGCTTTCCTTCTTTTGTTTGCCCGCCTGGCGAGAGAGGATCCTGCCTCGAGCCTCCTTTGCACCACCTTCCTCATAGAAGCTGTTGTGTTGACCTCGAAGCATGTATATTTATTTCTTTGTTATTTCAGTAAAGCTACTTGCATCAACATCATTTATGTAAAATTAATAACATGTTAGACCCCGTGATTTTAAAAATTAGGCATAAAACTATTTATCAAATGCGATAAATGTGTCCGAGTTTTTATAAAATAGGTGTGCAATGTGTTTGATTTTTAAAAAAATATGAAGGATGCATTAGTTTATTAATATATTTTTAAGAAGTTTTATGTCTTTTACGCTTTTCACATAGGGTTTGTTATAGTATTTCATATTGTCAAATTTCAGTTTTAAATTTTTAGTCGGTGGTCTTTTTTATTTTAGTTTATTTTCAATGTGGCGCAAATATGACACTGATGTATATAATGTCACATTAACATTCCAGATAAAACTGACTAAATTATCAAAAATCAGAGTATACAATACTGAAATTTTGAAAGGTCAAAATCATAAAAAAAACTAACATACAATACCAAAATACATTTTCTCACATTTGTGTTCCTCGAGATCCGTACATACAAAGATTGCCATTGGCCATTGCGACGTTATCACAGCCTTGCTTGCCGCCACGAACACGACAAATGGTCATTAGCTTATTCTCAGATTTGAGCTACTTCTCCTCTGATTAAGGCAAAACACGATACCGGCCTTTTTTTTTTTCCGTTGTATTCGCGCGCATCTAGTTTTACTCGAACTCTGTGATTCGACTCTTGAGAACAGAGTAGCTAATCACGAGACTCTGTTAACCAGTACAACATTTTTGCAAAGTTAAAAATGGCTTATTTTTAAGAATATATATTTACAAGCTCAAGGTTGATGCAACTGTGAAGTGCATACACAGAGTTCTGTATAATTGCAACAGTACATACACACTTCGATCACCAAAATGTAAGCCACTATATCGGTCTGGTAAATATGAGAAGGATACTCGTATTGTAACTGGTACATTAGGGTATTTCTTTATCAAGTTTGATTTGGGGAGAAGATGAGGTAAAGTTCTTCCAGAACCAACGGTGCTTGCGCTTAGCTTGCAGTGACATTACTTCTGATTCTGTCCTCAACATTTCCCACATAACCTGAACATCCTCATATCCACAAGTTTGGATGTCATCGTGAAGTTTCAGAAGCCCAACACCTGAAGAAATCAAAGAAAATGGAGAAAAGAGTCATTCATTTATTCAAGAAAAAACAAGAAGCCTACCACCAACAGGGTCCCAAATTTCTAAAACTATACGACCAAAAAATTAAAGTCCTTCCATGCAATGATAGTAATGTGATGTATTAGGTCACGTGCAGCCGCAAAAGGGCTAAAAACCTCATCAGATTAAATGTTCCAGTAACCCAAAAAAACCCACAAGGGAGTAGTTTTGTTGTACGCAAGCATGTGGTACTTATATTTCTGATTCTTATCATAAAAAATGAATAAATTTCTACCTATATGCATCTGATACATCAGTTTCGTCAATCTTTAAACATCACAATGAATTTTATCCTATCTTTTTCCTAAGGGTTTTCAAATCAGCTTCGCTGTCATTGTGTGTGACAATGCAATTTAGCCAAAACCATAACTCAAATCTTCTTTTTAAGAAGATGTATGCATCAATGCAACTATAAGAGCATTAAAAAAAATCAGATTCCAAGCTTGGGAACATCTGTTCATGCTTTGAAATTGGTGAAAAAGTATCAAAGACAATGAAACAAATTCCACTCACTTTATTATGCTTTTCCTATGGGAAAAAAGATTAATAGGAATTGGATTCCTTTGGCTTGACTGAAATTATTCCTTTCTGGTAAGATCCACTGCTTTTTTACAAATAAAATAAAATAAAAAATAGAACAAATAAATATTATACAGTTGTTCTGGTCCACTTCAATGTCCCAGGTTTTTCAAAACAAAGTTACTATAACACCTCATCAACAGTGGACATATAAGTATCTCTCTCTCGTGTGCACGATAAAGAGCCATGAGTGTATACCCCACATAAAACTCGTATTTTGACTCCCTTAGCCTCACTGCGGAACCCAGATTTTAGCCTCTCTTCCCACTCCCCTGTAGCTCCACCTCTGCTCAGAGTCACATATACATATATGTGTGTGTGTTATTCTTCAATTACTTCGTATCTTCTAAATGTACCTGTATAATATGAATAACAACACTTCTCAAGCCAGTGGCGGAGCCAGGAATCTGGCACTACCCGGACTAGAATTTTAAACTCTAACTTTCTTTAATATTTTAAATTGATCTACCGGGCTAATATCAAATTTATCCAAAATTATACAAAAATTTACATATAAATTTTTTTTAAAAAAAATGGACCCAGGACCTTAGGCTGTAGCTCCACCTAAAAAAAATTTAGGTGGAGCTTTAGCCCGGGTACAAGAGGCTGTAGCTCCACCTCTATCTCAAGCTAATCTGTAACGATCATGGGCCATTAGGCTGAACCAACATGGGCTTCGGCCTATACCTATGCACCACTACTGATAATGGGTCGTTAGGATGGTCCAGGCCCATGCCCATGCACCGTCACTCATAGAATATCCCACACCTGGAAATAAGTTTCTTTCGCCTTCCCTAACAGTTGAACCCAGGACCTCCAGGCATAAGTACCTAGAGCTCAACTGATACCAACACTTTAAGAATCTAGGTACTTATTATGCCTGGAAGTCCTGGGTTCAAGTGTTGGGAAGGCGAAAGAAACCACTTTCCAATGGTGGGATATTCTATGAGTGACGGTGCATATGGCCCATGCTGAACCATTCTAACGACCCATGATCAGTAGTGGTGCATGGGTATGGGCTGAGGCCCATGTTGGTTCAGTCTAATGGCTCATGATCGTTACATAATCAATATTAATTTGTTTTAAGCACACGTCATCATTTATCTTAAGAGAGTCTCATGTCTGAGAGATGAGTTAACACGTCCATATATGGAAAAAAAAGAAATATTTATTTACTTAAAAAGTAATGTTTTTCAGATAGGGTTCAGTCGAAGATCTGTCTCACAAAATTAATCCGTTAGACGGTCATGTTTTGTGTTATCTCTACACAAAACAAATAATCAATAAAACATAATTCTAAAAACAAAAATATATAAAATAAAGATTAGTCTAGTTCCATCTTCCTACTTTAGCGTATTAGGGTGGAACTTATCTAGTGGAAGGTTGAGTGCCAAAAAAGTCGAACCTTTGGATAATTAAGAATATAAAATGCGAAAAAGATGGGGAACTGAATTCCAGAATCATCTTTAGTGACTCAAATATGTATTTTTCAATGGTTAACCAAGATTAACCAAATGCTAAAATTATGCCATTTTTATATGAACAAATAGCAATAAGCTCACGGGTTTCCAATTCCATCTTAGGTGAAATTCTAACAAATCCAGATATTATCAACATAGATAACTTAGACTCAAATCTGCAAACGATATATGACACATTCTTAGTACTAATTAAATGTTGAAATATAATAGATCGTATTAAATTATTTGATTTAATAATTATTTAAGTCATAAAATTATTAATTATCGTATGACTTTTTGAAATTAATATTAATTTGTTTTATTAATTGAAGAGTACTAACTGGTCCAAAATTTTGAATTATTAATTTTTTAAAAGGATCCAAATTTGAAATATGATAAGACCAATTATTACTCGAGTAAAATAACACAATTTCTCCAATTCAATAAACGAATATAACACATTTTAACCACGGAAAAAAAAACCTCAATCAACCAGAAAACGGAAAAATTAAAATCATAGTATTAATTTGAAGTCGATCACGAATAAAATTATATCTACTAAACCGATACTTGAAGCTGAAAATCATTCCATTCCGACGAAAACGTTGAAAGGGGGGAGAAGAAGCGAGAAGACATTGAGGTTACCTTTTTCACGTTCCTTGACACGAGAGAACACCGCCGACCAAGCCCTCTTGATCGGGAACACCGCTTTCCGCCACCACTCCATCACCCTAATCTTCACCTTCCTCCGCCGATTCCCGCCGCCAATACGACTCAGCACCACCTTCAACCCCGCCAGACCTGACTGCATGCAGGGAATCAACAAACGCACTGGCACACACTGGAGTGTGTGGGGGAGAGAGAGAGAAGAAGAAGAAAAACGAAAAGGTATTTCAGTTATTTGATGTTTGGGGGGATTTCCTGAGTTTGTACTAAAGTGATGCTTTTAGCCGTTACGCCACTTCGAGGGTTTTTTTAATGTGACCCACCCGTCACATTATGCGGTGGCCTTTTTTCCCCAATTTATTTATTTGTATGATAAAATATTTAAATTTTGACACGTGTTACACGAGTGATTTTTAATCCACACTTGTTTTCCACCAGGACCCACACATGTATTCGTTAAATTCTAAGATACAACGAGAAAATTAACCTAATGTATTGTAAATCATTGGAGAAAGACTCTCTTGCGCTAACCTCATGCATATTGTATGGGCTTTTTGATCGTATAAGTTACATAGTATCATAAATCGCTAATCCGATAAACTCGGATTCGACAAAAATCTCATTTTTTGGTACTACGAATGAGGAATTGGCCTGGGATGAGTCTAACTTATTTTGGCAAGATCCATCCTAATCCATTGATTATTTTCCGTATAAGATAGAAGAAATCGGGTTAGAATAGTTTTTTTAACACGGTTCGTCGAAACATTTGTAAATAAACGCTTGAAGTTGAGTCACTTCGAGATTTAAATTTTGACTCATGTATTATCTTCCAGGTGAAAACATTTTTGTTGATTATATGTACATTGGCTTCAAAGTTTTTTGTTCATTTAGGCATAGTTTGGTAAACATGATAGGATAAACATGTGATATATAATATAAAGATAAGTTAAGGATAAATAAGATGTAGGACATTGTATTTAATGTTTGGTATTATTTTAATAAGAGTGATTAAATTTATATATTAGATTGTAATGACAAAATTAACATTATCATAATAAATTTTATAATTTCAAAGTTGTTGCTTGAGTTCATATTTTTTATCTGTTCATGCGCCGATAGTGCTTGCATGATTTATTTATTTTTATCTAATTTTATATATTATATAATATGAATATATGATAATTGAGCCATTGATTTTGTGAGTCAAGTCAAATATCAATTTTTAAGGTTAATCGAGTGATACTAATAATTTTATTGATATTTATAAAAATTATGTATATAATTATCTCGAATTCATTTATATAATTATCATATTATATAATATATAAAAATAAATATAAATATTTATTTGATTTTATCTACTAGCATAGATTTATAAAAATCATTTATAAATTGAGGCCAATTAAGTCATTTGTAGTGTATTTTATCATTAAATTAAAATTATCACACCTAATAGAATGAACATTTTATCCTTCTAAAAATTATTTATCAAGGGTCCATGATATTATCATGTGCTTTTTAAAAAGACACCAAACATGAGATAAAGATGATTATTTATCAATTCCTCACTTATTCTATGTATCAAACTATGTCTTACATGATAAACAATTAATCTAATTTAATTTATATTATTAGGATGTCAAATCGGTGTTTACGTGTCATAATTTAGGTGGGTTTTCACATTTTTGGGCGGTTTGACTGTAGTAGAAATTTGACTTCTATATTTAGAAAAATTATATATTAATCGCCTTTTTTAAACCATGGGACAGTTACATGGAGAAATAAAGGTCCAAATTGAATCCAAATTTACAATATAAAATCTTTACATTGATTGAGCCAATAGTATATATATATATATATATATATATATATATATATATATATATATAAAATTATTGGATTATGAATAATAAATGATTATTTCAGACTCCAATATTTATAGTTTCACTTGTACAAAGTTGTTGGAAAGGAAACATGAATACATGATAAGAGTCCTGAGCAGTAAACGTCTCGTCTAGATCAAACTTCGAAGTATTAAACAAAATCAAGGGCTGTAAGAACATAATCAACTCAAAGTCGATGTTAATAATTTTTGGGTCTGAGTATAACTTACAAAGAGACCTTTAAATTACAATACGTGTTTGTATTTTTTTATCTTAAATCATGATATGTACGTGCTCATATTTTTTTAGAATCGTGAAAATTTTTCAGATTAAATAATAAATAAAAGACAATATAAAAACTAAAAAATGCGCTGTAAAAATTGCTTAGTAATTTATTTCTCAATTGATATCATAGCCAAAACCATTCATTATGTTCTTGTGACATGGTTGATCAGAAAAGTTTTAATGAGTTTTAACTTTGATAAATTTTATTTTGCACTTATAACTTTAACAAGGATAGTCAACAAGATTTTAAAGCAATGTGAGTATTTGAGAAATATTCATGTATTTTCTTGAAAAAATTCACTACATCAATCGAGGATTTTGCTTTTCTTAGTAACGAACTTCGAAAATAATTCATGATGATTAATATCAGCCAAACCCTATGAGTCAGAAAAATATGTTTTTTATATTGGTCCTATAATACTACTGTATAATAAATTTAGAGAATAAAAAAAAGATTTTTTTAAATATTTGGTAAAAAAAATTATATTAGAAAATAATTATCAAAAGACCAAGGAATAATAATTTTATAAATAAATTTAAGAGGCCCGGGAATAATAAAAAAAATTAATATTGGACACATGAAAAATAAATTTTTGTGATGTGACGGACAAAACCCAGCGATAATAAATTTACATTGTGACAATTTACACTACTATACAATAATTTTTTTTTTCCTCCAAAATTATTGACCCCAATAAAAATGGGCCCGAATCGAATGACTCGTCTGCCTCCAAATAGGAACGACTTTGAATCAACCTACAGAGCTCTGCTGTTAGTATCGATCCTATATTATATTGTTCGAAAATATGTAAATAAAATTATAAGGGTATGTGATAGATTTACTCAAGTCACTGTCAGATTTAAATGATGAAATATTAGTTGATTACTTACATTCGTTTTATCTAATAGTTGACTCATGTTTTACAAATAATTAGAGTTATAAATCACTTTGTCATTCATATATATTATTTTATCGTCTCATCTCATGAAATCCATTTACTTTGTGTAAATAAGTAAGTTATGGATTTAAGGTTTTATCTATTATTTCATTGTTAACAATATAAATATAATCGAAATCTATAGATTTCAAATCCATCAATCCAAGCGCAACCTAAGATCAGTCAGACAAAGTGATTATTTCAAATAAAGATGTCAATATCGGCACACATGCATCCTCCAAAATTAGTTAAAATTCAAGTGTTCTACGTACTTTAAATTTGATTAAGTTGTTTGAGTATCAGATTTATATCAAGTAGTTTTCATATTGGATATAATATTTACGAAAAGAAGTTTAATTTTTTTGGTCCACTTGAGTTTAATCAAGTACTGGTCTAGGATTTTAAAAAGGTTACAACTTAGACAGCCAATCTCCTCTCATTAAATAACTGGTAATGAGCTGAGAATTGTCTTTTGCAATTAACATAAAATTGAAACGAAAGACGAAATAAATAAATAAATAAATATTTATTAGACATCTGTTTTTATTTTTCAATTGATGTCACTAAATTATTATTAAAATTACTCATCCTTCGAGGATCGATCATTCAAAGATATGAGAATAGAGAATATAATATATACCAGAGTGTTACAGTGAAGTCACTCTAATGTTCAAGTTTGTGATGTTGGATGTCATCACTGTACTGTGGATGCAATCGAATCGAGTCGAACTTGAGTATCATATTACTCGAGCTCGGCTTGAAAAAAATTTAGTATACTCGAGTTCGACTCGATCAAATATTTATTTTCATGCTCGAGTGTATCGAGTTACTGGAGCTCGAGTGTATCGAGTTGCTCGAAAAGCTCGATTTAGACTTTATTTTAATATTAAATAAATGATTTATTTATATAAAATAAGTAAATAAATATATAATAATACATGTGTGTGTGATTGAGTAGCTCGCGTAGACACATGTAAACAAGCTCGATTAAAAATTTGAGTTACTCGAACTCGATTCAAGCTCGTTTTGACCAAGTTACTCACAAGTAGCTTGACTCGTTTGCACCACTACCTCAACTCCCATATGACTACATGCTAAAGTATACACAATCGAAATGTAAGTCATATATTAACAAGACACAAATATAAAATGCTTTCTAGTTGTGTCATTATTATCCACCGTAAAGTTGGGTTGACATATGAAAGAGTGAGATATCGACTAAATTATAGAAGTGTGGATTTTTTTTATAAAATAAAATAGTTATTAAATATCAGTATTCTAAAAAGCATGAAAAAACGAAGATTATGCGTTAAAACCCGGAAAAATCATGAAAAAAGCAGTCAACTCTTTCGTTAACCATATTAAGCAGCATTTTTTGTGTTTAATATTACACTAAGTTCGCTTAAGCTTGTAAAGCGTGAAAGTTCATCGTACAATTCGTCACACAACGTTTTTAGAACCTTGGTAAATACACACAAAGATCACAAAAGTACCAGGCCTCCAAATTCAAAGGCCCAACAAATCAGCCCAAAATCAAAATGATGGCCCAAACCTCATAAAACTAGCTGGCAATAAACCCTGAGGAGGGGAGAGGTTTGATATACAGGGAAAAAAAGGTTAACAGAAATGGCGAAGTCCTGTAAAGGTCTGGCCATGGAACTCGTGAAATGCCTCAGTGAATCCGACTGCGTTAAGGTATACAAGCGCGACTAATTTTTGGGTTGACTTATTTTGTCGAACTTTTGCTGAAAAGATCCTCAAATGTGATTACAAGTGACAATTGTGGTGTTCCAAGATTCGGGTACTTGTTTGTTCCATTGACATATTTACTTGATTTAGGTTTAAATCATATTTGTGTATTATTGTCGGAGCTGGACCCTGAACTGTCTATGACAGTAGCTAAGGAAGGGATTTACTGATTCTAGGGAGCCAAAACAGAGAGTTTTAGAATAATAATCGATCATATCCCTTAATTTGTCCCCGGGTTGTTGTCCTGATTGTTTTGCTACAAACTTGGTGGCAGTGGCGGACGAATTTTTGCTGATAGGGATATTGTTTTTGGGATGGAAATTATTTATTTATTGAAATAGTTCTTCGAATTTTAAATATTTTCATTTTATTGGTTGGTTTAGTTCTTGGAGCTAAAATTTTAATGGATGAAAGAATGAGTTATTGTAGGTGGAGAACCGGGATTACAGAGAATGTGCAAAAGAGAAAAGCCCGAAAATATCTAGTGAGTGTGTGGGACTGAGGGAAACATATTTCAACTGCAAGAGAGGACAGGCATGTGTTCTTCTCCCCTTCGATTTTTTGTTATGAAATTGACATGGTCTCGTGTTTGAATGGGAAGGCTTTAAAGTTCTGTGCCTGATTAATAATTATGTTGTGTGATTGTTATATTATCAGTCATGTTTAAATGCCTGCCACAAGCTCAACCTTTTGGTAAGAGTGGTTTCTATCAATTTACCATTCTATAATTTGAATATGTAGTTTAGTTTATCTTTGATTTGCCATCACAGTTGAACTATGTGGTAACAAAGTTTAGAGTGTGGTTTGTGTTTATGAGTGGCTTGTCTATTTTTCATGTTTCTTTGCAACCCCGGCTTGGTTAATCTCTACGTGGAAGTTGCATGACGTCAATCATTAATTATTTAAAACTTTGTGGAGCTTGCTCATAGAGCAAGTAATTTCTGCTTCCTACTTCTCTTGCTCAAAAGTTTAACAGGGAATCTTAAGGCTGCCTATTTTAACATGGTCGCTCACCCATTTTCCATTTTAACAAAATGTTTTTTTTTTTATAATATGCATAATTTTATATATTAAATCAGAAAAGCAAACACAAACCCAATGTATGGTTCTGTTGTACTGATTTAGTGTAAGTAGAAGTTGGTTTTAAGAAAGTGTGTTTGGCTATAATAATGCTCTGGAAAGGGTTATTTCCTCTGTTATTTACAGCTATGAATGATCATCTGGGATAAATTGTTGTATAGAGTTTATTTTGTGTGTCTTTTCTTCTCATTACATGTTACTGGATGCATGTCAATGAGTAGTTAAAGACTAATCTGAAATATCAGTTTGGATGACAGAGGGCAATAAAAAGAGAACTTTCTGGGAGATGGTGAGAAAATGAATATTTGGATTAAGTTTTTGTATGAAAATTTTGATTTCCTAAACTCTCAGTAGTTCGCCTACAGTGTGGGGCCGTTTATGGGATTGTGAGTGTCAAATTTCAATTACTTTTTGAGGTTGTGTTTTGATTGAAGCATTTTATATGGGAGATGCATATTAAATTATTTCAATAATTGAGGATTTGAAATTCCTTGTTTTAGCTCTAATTCTAAAAGTACTTTAGTATTGAAGTTGAGGGATTTGAAATCCATGGACTTTATAAGTTTCTCAAATAATTTTAGTGGATTTGTATTAAGAATTTGAAACGTATTGTCACCAGACCCCTCTATTCAATTAGTGTCTATTTGTTGGTGCCTCGAAAATGTTAGAAAATGATATAGCGATCGTAAGAGTCTCAAAATGATGCTAATCTGGAGTAGTAATGGTGAAATCCTTCTGTAGCTGCCAGATGTTGAAGGTAGCGCTCTACTTGAGTGGAAATCTTTGGTTTCACCCATTTCCTAAAATCATTATTTTGGCAAAAATGGATCATATTCATAACTTTCATCCAATATAAGATAAGTGTGGAATAATTCATTAAAATGTCCCTTTAGTTTCAATAGAGTTCCGATTATGTTTTAAAGATTTACACGGGCCAATTTTGTCCTTCTACTAACATTTATCCCAATTTCATCGTTGTCATCAACTCCTTCGTTTGTGGCTAATGGAATCACCACGTGCGTTGCACGTGAGTCTGGTACTCCAAGTTAAAAGCTAGTTTGTGCCCAAAAATTGCACAGTGTCACTCTAAATAACAGAAGCTTATTTCATTCATTCACAAATAAATAATAAATAAAGAGTCAATGCGCTTATCGTGGTCAAGGATTGACAATCAAATGTTCATCAATCATAAAAATAAGTTTAATTGGAAACTAGATATCAAATTTGTGCATATTTCTTTGTTAAATCAAAGAATTCACTCGACTTTATATCGCATTTGACGTGCACTTGGAGAAGAAAACAAACACAATTTTATAATTTATTTAAAATCAGCATGGAGAGAAAATGCTCTATTGACAAAGCCATAACAATAAATAATGCACTTACAGTGGTCGACTGAGGTCGATGCGTGCTCCCTGCGCCGTCACACCCCGCGACAGGAGAAAAGTCGGCGGCTTGGAGAGAAAATTGGGTCAAAGGGATTATGAGATTTGGGAATTAGGGCTAAGACAACAAACAAATGGGCTTTTAATTTGAACTGAACTCATGTGCATCGCACATGGTGATTTTGTTAGCCACAAACGATGGAGTTGACGGCAAGGATGTAATTGGAAAAACGTTAATAAAAGAGGGACAAAATTGGTCCGTGTAAATCTTTAGGGACATAATCAGGACTTTTGAAACTAGAGGTACATTGTAATGAATTATCATGATAAATGTTATTCATCTAGAACTGGTTGATGTATAACTCTCAGAGTCAACTTATCTTGATCTGCTCCTTTCTGCAATTCTTCAACCTAAGTTGACTCATTCTATATCTTGGTAGAAAGGATACAACTCGTTTTAGCAGTTCCAGGTACTTGAGAGTCATCATGCTTTTTCAAAATAGGCAAAACTTAATAAAACTGACAGGCCGGCTTATGTGTTCTTTGTGCTGTAAATTTTGTTGTTCGATCGCGCCGAAGTGTATTTATAGTTTTAAATTTTCACTCAATATTTATACCTCTATTCCAGGTTGACATGAGAGCTCGAATTCGAGGAAACAAAGGTTACTAGATTGGTGGTAATGTTGAGCATTTGCAAAATCATGCATCCGAACGGAACCCCCACTATGACTCCATAGTAAAAGATTTTATATTTTTTTTTGTCTCGCCGTATATATTTGTTCATTTTTGTATTTAGTGACGGCAAGTTGAAAAATATTCCAGCAAGAACACTCACGGATAGTCATCTGTGATGCACAATTGTCACTTGTTTTGCATTACATATATGTTTTGTGTATTTATGGTTTGAAATGAAGTGTAATGTTTGATGGTGATGAAATATCTTTCTACCATGTGAGATTTGCAATATTTCTTAAGATGTGGGATATCCTTGAGACGCAATGCCTGTGGGATGTATGCGCGAAAATCTCACGGAAAACATTAAATTTTTGAGAGATGTTCGTAGGCGTCTAACATATAGTGTAATTGCTATATATTATAGTTTATAATTGGTCATGAACTAGTTTTGGTATTGGATTTGAATTGACCAGATTAAAATGATTATGATTCATTCATATTAAACCAGACCAAATTGATTCAAGAATGCAATGATATTCGATAGCAAGGTCATTCATGAGTAGGGATGTAATCGAGCCGAGCCGAACTTTTGAATGTTTGAGCTTGACTCGTTTATAATCGAGTCGAGCTCGAGCTTTATTTAACGAATATATGCATGGCTCACGAGCTTATTCAAGCTTTTATCGAGCCTAAACAAGCTTAATAAATATGAATTATACATTTAAATTTTCATTAAATTAATTAAAAATAAATTATATATTTAAAGAAAAATATATTATTATTATTAAAATTTGTAAATTTATTATAATAAATAAATTTAAATAATATGCAAAATCAATAAATTAAATATCAAAACTATTATTTTTCATGAGTTTGCTTTCCGATGCAAATTTGTTATGCTATTTATCAATCAATGGTACAATACCTTTGGGATAACAATGAATATAAAGCAAAATGTTGATGTGTAGTCACTTGGAAAATTGCGATAAAACATGAAAAGTAGAAATAATATAGATTAGGTGAGACCGAGGCTTAGTCCCTGTGGTCTCACAGAAGGCAGAATAGTTGGCAACTCATGATCGATCATCTCTCTTGTATGTACTAAAAAAAATCATATAGATTATGTGATCCAAAAAATAAAAGAAACCATACAGTTGGGGTCTAAAATAAGACTAGGTTTGTTGTGAAACGGTCTCACGAATCTTTATATGTGAGACGAGTTAACCCTACCGATGTTCACAATAAAAAGTAATACTCTTGGCGTAAAAAGTAATATTTTTTCATGGATGACTCAAATAAGATATCTGTATCACAAAATACGACACGTGAGATCGTCTCACACAAGTTTTTGCCCTAAAATAAAAGATTTTTGGAATTTGAGAGAAATTTGGGATGATTCTTTTTTGGTTGGTGGTAGACTAGTTAAAGAGATTATATTTTTTGGGAGGAAAAAATGGTGAAAATTCGATTTTGATTTTGAAAAAGGAAAGAAAAAGAATTTATTTTGAATTAGTACAAAATAATATTTAATTAATTTTTCTATCGGAGTGCAAATGAAAAATTAGGGCCTTTTTCAATCCTTGGAACATAAAATTCACTATCTGCTTCGATACGGCTTCAACGATTCCCGGATGGAAACGGACACGTTCGCCTGTGGGTCGCCGGCGCCGCCGCTAATGGCGGAGACCTTACCATCATCCGCGCTTGCAGAGGAAGAAATTGTATACCCACTAAGCCACACCCTTCTCCAACCCCAAGAATTACAATCTCCCCTGGAAGAGCAATCGCCAGTTAACTTCATCAATTCGCTCACCGAACTGAAAGGCTTATGCTCCGCCATCAACGCTTTCAACCAATGCTACGAAGACCTCCAGAACCACCTCGAATCCATCAGAACTGCGATCTTGTCGAAACTGTCATCGGAGACTAATAATGTTTCAACTCTACCCGTCCCAATTGGAGAGTTGCCTAATTCGACACAGGAAGAAGAATTGCAGAACAAACAGCAGGAGGAGGATAAGACCCCTTTATCCGAACTCGAGAAGCTATGCAAAACGATGTGTAGCCGGGATGTTAAGAAGTATTTAATTGGTAACCTCTCTAATATTGATAAGCTCCGTGAAGAAGTACCCAAGGCGCTGAAACTGGCGCCGAACCCTTCAAAGTTAGTTTTGGAGTGCTTGGGTAGATTCTTTTTGCAGGGGAGTAAGGCGTATACCAAGAATTCTCCCATGATCCCGGCGCGCGAAGCGTCAGTTTTAATATTGGAGTGCTTTTTGTTAATGATGGGGATGGATGATGTTGATGGGGCACTGACGATTGATAAGGGGGTAAAGGAGGAGGCAGAGAATGTGGCAGTGGCATGGCGGAAGAGATTGTTGTTGGAAGGAGGCGTGGTTAAGGCTAGTGAGATCGATGCACGTGGACTTTTGTTGTTTCTTTCCTGTTTTGGGATATTGAATAAATTTAAGAGGGATGATATTCGAGATTTGGTGGTGGCCGGGAATGTCAAGGAGATATTGGGTGTACTCCAGAAGTCTCGTGAGCTGATGAATAAAGTTCCAGGTGGTGCTTTATTTCCTTGTAAATTTAGAGCACTTGACATTTGGTATATGAAATATAGACTCTGCGACTTAGCTTTGTTCCACATTTTCGTATTACTGTATTTTGAATTGCCGATTTGTATCATCCTTTTGTGTATGATTTGTGTGTCGACGTATTTTTTCTTGTTGATACCATATATTGCATGTCAAGGCGATTGAGCTTGGGTTCTCTTTACATGCAAATAAAGTTGATTATTCTAGTGCAAAATACTTGGAGAAAGTTGTTTACATGCTATTTTCTCAGACTTGTAGATTGATTATGTATAGAGAGTTGTGGGGAGACATATGTAGCATCAGATTTATTAAAAATGTGCTGACTCAACTGTTAACAAGGATGCAGATGTTGAGGGATTTAGACATTTTTCATATTGGATTAGGATACCAGGATTCATGTTATCAAGTATCGGAGTGAAATTGTGGAGAAGTGGATTAGTGGTTTACTGAAGGAAGAGCTACCAGCTAGGATTAGAGACATATTACTGAAAACAATTATATATTAGTTCCATCAATATATTAGAAAAAAGCATCTGGTCATGCTACGAAGGAAATTTATTGATATGGAAAGATACGTCTGCTGTATAAGACATAAATATTTGGAGAATATGCATGTCATATCTTAAACCAAGATCTTCATAAAAGTTGCCTCGGACAAGTTGAGGACAATTATACCTTCTAAAATGATATTATCACCTCATAATTATACCTTATGTTGTCTTTGTGTGTATCCCGAGTTTTTGCCCTCCTGGGCAGTCAGCAGTGAAAAAGGAAAAAGGCCCAAGTGCAGAACTTGACGAGTATAGAAGCGAAAAGTTTAGATTGAAAGAGATATGTGTACAATTAAGAACCATGTCTAGTTGTGTGAGTGAGATACGGAAAGTCATTGCAAAGTCCATTCCACTGTTCATTATGTCGCTCAAACTTGGAATGGAAAAAAAACAAAAATTGCCATTTGAATTGGATTATTAGTTTGTCGTCTTCTCGGGTTTGGTATTCTGATCTTGGAATCGGCTTCTACTCAAGTTCCTATGCACAAGGGATCTTATATGTTTCCTTCTCATTTGGCAGTCATAATGGAAAACGCATTTCTACCTATTTGCTTCAACTTTGGAGTCCTTATCTTTAATTACTTTCCTCGAGAATTGTGCATCAGCCCTGCCTATTATTTTTACCGTTTTGCTTTCTTCTATAGTTATGTGTTTGTTTGTTCTTCCGCAGTAGTTAATGCTAAACCTAATCTCAATTGATATTCTTCCGCAATAGTTAATGCAAAACCTTATCTCAATTGATATGGCTAATACTAGTTCCTATTTGTATTTGTTATCTGTGCAGAGATGGTGGAATGGTTCATAAACAATAAAAAGGAACTGAATGCCGTTGATTTGGTGTATACCTTTGGGCTTGTTGAGAGGTTTAAGCCTCAAACAATTCTAATATCTTTTCTAAGAGAATCAAAAGAAACCGGAAAAAGAATAAGAAAAGCAGCGATGGGCTCAGCTGCTGCAATGGTATTACATATGATTTAATGTTGAATCAACTCTGAAACCTACCGGGGGATCTTTTTTTACTTGTGTAGTTTCAATGTTTTTCATTTATGATCTTTATTTTTACCTTACGCAGCTTGAAGCAAACAAGAAGCAATTAGCCCCTCTCCGATCTATTGTAGAGTGTTTGGAAAGATACGAGATTGACCCTTCAAAGTTTCTTCCTGGATGGCAAATTCTTCAAAAGATTTCAGGTTTAGAAAAAGATATTGCAAATTTTGATAGGAAGCAAGTAGAAAAAGGGAATAAGAGGAAAACATCCGAAACTGATACATCTAGAAAGTTGAAAATTCAAGAAGCAAAACGAGCGCGTTTTACTGGCCATGGCCCAAAACATAATGCTCCAGATCATGTTGATGCTCTTCCTAGTCACATCTATAATTATTCCGCTACCCCATCTGTGGTGTATGGTGGACCTGGTGCTGGCTTAATACCGGAAAACATGCTTCCACCTGCCGACATATCAGCAAACCGTGGTGTTGTCCTTTCAACAGGTTCATATGCTGGAGTTCACGGGCAAGTAATAAATCACGGTACTCAGCCACACTCATGGCATGTGGATGCAGCCTTGATCGAAAAATATGCCTCCCAACCTACGTCACTCGGCCTCACTAGTTCGTACCGGTCATCAACATCTGCCCAAGGCTTTGCAGGAAACCCAAATGTTGGTCCTGGAACTCGAAGTACTGCCTCTGATCTCTACCAGTTTGCTGATTCAGTTGTGGAAAGTGGGTCTTATTTGGGAAGCATTTCTCGCAGTGTTGGTGCTGCTATTAATACTGTGCCTGCCCCTACCTTGACCCCTGCCCAAAGTTCCTCGTATTTATACTGAGTTGATCTCTCCGGGCAACCCTGCATCATTCTTGATGCTTGCTGATGTTTCTGAAAAACCATATTGTTTTTGGTTTAGTAGGATGTTCTCTGGATTTCATATATCTAATACTGATTTAAATGTTTCTTTTATTTCTTCTTTTTATGATTCTAGCTTACAACTGCACATATCTCCTGTCACTTCTTTTTGTGCATGGCTTATGTCTTATTAAATTTTCACTTCAGACACTATCGAATATTGATTGACATCAGTTTGAAAACTACATGAATTGTTAGGATTTGACTTTATTAATTTTAGTTTTTTTTTTAAGGTTTTGGTACCTTAGCTAGGCTTACGTTTTGTGCACCAACTCAAAGAAACTCAAATAATATTTTACAAACATTCAATTACAAGTGATATGTTAAAGACAGCATCAATGGGGCAATACATGAAGAACAAGAAAATCAATTTAAATAACAAATCAAATGCATGGTGAATTAATTCAGCAGTGGAGTAGTGTTTTTCAAATCTAGTTTATTTTCCAATAACAGTTGGATACGTTCATTTTATATATTAGGACAACAATAAAAAATCTAAAACATTAATTTGGTAGTTAGAAACTATTAGTTTTATTTTCTTTCATGGAAATAAAAGAAGGTTCTCCATAGATATGTCGGAATGGGTTAGGCTCGTAGGCTCGTCGAATCGACCTCTCTCACTATATAAAATAGATGAGTTGAGTGACATTCTCAACTGTCAAATTACACATAAAATTATCAAGGTTAGTCGAGTTGGTCCACCTCGCCACCTATTAAATGGGTTGGGTTGATAATTTCTCAACCCACCAAAAATTATCAACCCACCAAAAAGCAAGTCGCTCCACCCTCTCCAGCCTAATGACGGGTTGCGGGTCAATTCGCCCCTCTAGCCCGTTTTACCCTATCTAGTTCTTCATTTGAATTGAAGTTAACATGAATGCTATAAAGGAAAACACACGTAAAGATGAACAAAAAAAATGTGGAACCTCAAAAAAAGATTTTGATACATGGAACCTCATTTTTAATGTTCTGCAAGTGACTTTATTCAACTCTTATAAAATAAACATTTTGCCAACATATATCCACACTTTTAACGTCTTTTCGAACGAAATACATCTTTAATTGATATATTTATCAATAATCATTGCTCTTAACATCGTGAAAATATTGTAGAAAAAAACAAGTTTGCAAAAGTGAAATCATAGTTTGATATTTAACTCGATGGAATTCAAATCTTGGATTGGTATACAACAAATTAAAATTATAATTGAAGCCATTTTTCGAGTTTCAAACCGACTTAATATATAAATACAAAAAAATTTCAACTCTCACTTATTTGAACTCCTTGCAGCAATACATCATTCCTTCATTCAATACTCCTTTTTGTGTAGAGCCAAATATATAATTGAACATGCTTCAAAGAATGAATACAGGGCATATTCTATGCACAACCCTGATTGTTGATTACATGAATAATTTATACAAGCTGTACAAAATCAACTCAATTTTCAGTACACTATAATATGGGGGTTGTATCAGACAACTGGATTTTTTGGTTCCTGACAACCGGGTTTCCACCCTCATCTAGTTGAATTACAGAAACGTCGCCGGACATGAAATCCCCAGAAAGTATGGATTCACTCAACAGATCTTCAATGATCTGTCTTAAAAATATTTTAAAACATGATATCAACAAACGTAAATATTTTAAAAATATGTTTACCAATAGTAAAATATCTTTATACCATGAACATCAAAATCCATCCTTCTTACATTTCATGTTTTTTTATTGTATTATTATCACTATTCACTTGTTTTTTTAAGAAAAAATATAATTGTATAAAAAATATTTTATATTAAATGTAATTCATAAACTATAGTTTTTCCATGCAATATATTTATTTATATAAAAAAATGAATAGTTCAAGCTCTCTGTAAATGGTCTTTGAGCGGGCTTTTTTTAAAAATATTATTATTTTAAAAACAATTCATTAAAATAGTGTGATAGGAAAATGTTTATAAGAATATTGCAATTGGTGACTTATTTGTCCAGATTTTAACTTTTTTTAATTTTTTTTTTAAAAAAAAGAAATGGGGCACGGATTCAAAGATGGATTCTAAGAATCCGTCTCACCCATTATTTTACATTTATGTTGCTAAAGTAAGTTGGTATGAAAGATGAAATCTTAAATAAAATTACTTTAAAATTTTAAAAATATACTTAGATAAAATTACTTAAAAATTTTTATTATACTAAAATAAAATTATTTTAAATTTAAAACATATACGAAAATAAAATTACTTTAAATTTTACTTTAGTAAATTTAATTAGTTACATTTTGTTGATAAAAATTATAATATTTGTCATATAATGATTTTTTGTTTGCAAGATGGCTGGAAATACTGATAATGTGTTGTATTTGCGGGGTAAACACATATCAAATAATATCAATGCTGGAAACCTGGATGCACTAATTCTTCCACGTCGGTTTGACAAATGTATTTGGAGATTTTATAATGCTGGGATTCACCTCCGTGTCCGTCTATGTCTAGCACGCATGAGTTTCTATTGTGTCATTCAGTGTGGTCCTATTAAAAACTATGATAATCATTTGCTTACAGCCACAGTTGAGAGATGGCGTCGAGAGACACACACATTTCACCTTACAAATTGACTTTCGACCGAGTATGAATGAGAGTCGCCCTACATTTAACACGTCATCCATACCATACCAAAAATATTATGAGACAGAAGAGTATGAGGTTGGTGGTAACATTGTCGATACCAGTACATCTGCAGCCCAAACACGTACGCATGGAGATGCTGAAGAGATGTTAGGTCGTTGACGTAGAGTAATTAGAAGACCATTGTGTGGCACTGGGGGGCATCGTTAACATCACCATTAACTATTTATTTCGAGATGCACGATTACTTACGTCGTATTGTTGCATGTTTTTCTATTTTTTTATTTTAATTTGAAGTTGTTGCTAAATCAATTCTCCCAAATTCTGATACTCAGCACAATTCTCCCAAATCAAATTCTGAATTACAGAGACTCGACGCAATTCTCTAAAATTCTGATATTCGACAGAAAACTATCAAATCAAATTAGGAATTCTGATAATCACACGATCGACGCAATTTATCAAGGGAGGAGAATCACGGATTCTTTAAAACTAACAAAAAATACCACGGGGTGAAAAAAAAAAGAGCTGCGCAAGAAGAATGCCGAAAACTTGAGCTGAAAGGCTGATGAATTCGCCAAATACTCGGTACAATTTTATTGCATATTTTTCAAATTTTTTTTGTATATAATTACACAAATTAATTTGACAATAAAAATTAATATAATTTATTTATATTAAACTTTTAAGTAAGTTATTTCAAAATATATAGTTGGATAAAAATATTTTAATTAGAATTATTAATTTCTTATATTACTTTGCATTAATATAAACATATTTATAATATTATATATATTATATTATAATGATCAAAGCTATAGAGTAACTAAACACTATTTCATATATAAATTTTTTTTAAAAAATAACAAAATACTTTATAATTTCATTAGTATTAACTACAATAATATTAACTCATTTTTATATTAAATTAAATTAATTATATTAAAAATACTAACCTTGAAATATTTTCAAAAATCACAAAATCGTATTTATTATTATTTTAATATTTTTACTATTTTTTAATATCGCGATTAATATTAAAAATATACTATTTAACTAAATTATACTTAATCATATAATGTTAGTGAACAAAATTATAATTACATTAATATAATATAAATAATACAAACAAAATATTAAAAAAATTACTTAAATTACCTTCTCAGACATAATTATACGAAACTTGTAATAATATCAACGGACGATGCTAATTTCTGAAATAAATGACAAGTATTATCAAAAAATTACACAAAAGAAAATATTACTTCTTAATATATAATTATAATATTATCAACGAAATTAAACATTACCTTTTGATATCTCTTCAAATGAAATGTATGATAAAATCAACAAATAATATTAATAATACAAGGTCGAAGTAGAAAAGATGAATTTTGCGCATATGAATCGGAAGAAGTAAATAAGTTGCAAAAATGAATATGAGGAACAAATATTTTCGACAGATAAAATGGAAGGAATACACGCTATTTCAATGAGAAAAGCATTTCTATTTAAAGGGAAAGACATGGATTGGACACGAATTCTTAGAATCCGTGACGTTCTGTCACAGATTCAATCACAGATTCTTTGAATCCGTGCCCCACTTCCTTTTTCTTTCTTTTTTTAAAAAAATTAAAAAAAGTTAGAATCCTGACAAATAAGTCACGGATTGCAATATTCTTATAAACTTTTTCCTTTCACACTATTTTAATGAATTATTTTTAGAATAATAATATTAAAAAAAAAAAGCCAGTCTTTGAGCACCCAATGTATAAATAATGAAAATAGACGCCAAAGAAAAGGATGCCTTCCGCGGGAAAAAAACCTTATTTTTCCTCCCATGAATTGACAACAAGAATCTACAATCCCGTTGGATAAATTTTATATTTTTAAATTTTAAATACTTATATTTATTTTTTCTTAAAATTTTAGTTTTATTAATTCCCCATATTATTTTAAAAAGTAAAAATAGAGTTAAATTTAGTCTACATAGAATAAGTAAATAAATTGTACAAATGAAGTTGTCCATATAAATATTTCGAAAATCTTAAAAGCATCAGATTAATTTACATTTTCATGCCCTTCCAATTTCAAAATAGAATTTAGTTGGAATGACTAATAAACTTTTGGAGGCAGGCAAGGCAAGTCGACGAGACAAAATAGTACTTTCCACGCAATCATTTTGTTTTCAATTTAAATTTTTCTGGCAAAGCAGGACGATACCAAATTTTGTCGGGTACCTCTGGGGGAGTAGCCAAATTGTATTTGATTATTAAATTGCCCAACAAAATAGCTAACTAAAGAAAGTTTACCATATCAAATCAAAATTTGACATCTAAAGTCCAAGAATGTGGTTAAATTGCCAAATGTATTGGATTACTAAATAGATTGATTGATTGATTGATTGAATAAAGTTCTTTAAATTTTTTCTCCTTTTGAAATATTTATTCAACATAATTACTTCTATTTCCAAGAACCCAAATAATTTTTTTGTTCTCTCGATTCTTGAGGCTCCTCAAATTGCTGAAACATTCATCCTCAAATTCCAATCACCATACAACTGGTTCTTACATAACATAGATACTTCTTAGAAATATAGTTTTAAATTGTAAAAACAATAGTAATGTTTCAAAAACTTCATTGAATACGTACAGGGTCTCATCCTCAGTCCTTGTGAACTTCTAGCACATGTAGCTCTAATCAAATTTTTAGTATCCTGCCTATATTAGTAAAATCTGTTCATCAGCTACAAAATTTCTCCGAAAGCCCCATGTTTTACGCACTTGGCTACCACAAGTTTCAATTGAAGCATCTTCTCCCTAGCCAACTGCAAAATAAAAACCATTTCAAGTATTGTACTTCAAGTTCAAAGTTGCTCGGAAGAAGAAAAAAAACGGAAGACTTGGGATGATCTAAGAACATGGGCAGCAAGTATTGAACTGTAAAATCTCTTCTACACATTCTAGGCCGAAGTGGATTGCTATAATAGGATGCACCAAAACATAGTACTAAGCTGTTCCTGAAATTTAATCAACAATACTTGACAATTAATGAGCAACAACAATAACACAGCACAGTCCAGATAGACAATTTTCTCCTTTTCTTCTGCGGAGTGGCAATCAGAGGTTAAACGTGGAGGATGTTCCCAAAATTCTAGCTTGATATTCGGCAGATACAAATGAAGAGGAGGTTCCTGTAATTCTAGCTTTATTTTTGGCAGCTACAAATGAACAGATAATCAAAACCACTACTCTACTGTTTGCATTGAATTTCAGATATTCCTAATGTTGCCGTCATTTAAAATTTAGGGTCCTAATCCTTTCTGTATATCAAATCACTCCAACCAAATCACTCAATCCAAACACAACCAAATGAACTCATTCCCATGACTTGTAATAAGCCATATCAATTGAGATGTGAAGTTTCACAATGTCCAATGTAATATTCTGAATCAAAAAACATAAAATTTTGTAAACCTTGTTAGAAAGAGTTGAATAAAAATAAACTCACTTCATGAGCTGCCAAGATTTTTCTTTCAGCGTCATCAAGCTGACCATTAATTGCTTGCTCAGTTAGGTTGAGAAACTTCTCGTTTGATGCTTCTACAGATTACCAAAAATATATTAATCAGAATCATTATATAAGCATTTATTCCAAACTAATTGGGGTCAGCCACCACAAAAGAATCACTATACAAATTTTGTAAGCGAAGAAGCTGTTAAACGATAAAAACAATCTCTCATTGATTGTTGCATAGAAGCTGAAGCTGTAGCTATAGAAGCATCTCAAATTATGTACTAAACCAAATTAGTTAGGTCCAATCACTTTTCTTTATCTCTTACTTGTCCCTATGGTAATGCTCAGACAGAAATCGCAGCCAATGCAAAACTATTTCTACATCTTAGACTCTTTGATATGTTCCTCCAGTGAAGGCACAGGGAGACCGGAGATTCGATAATCAAATTGAAAATTTAAGAGCATATGATCAAGGTCACATAGTTTTGCATTTTCTGTTTGAGCATTACCATGGGGACAAGTAAGAGATAAAGACAAGTGATTGGATCTAGATTCAATAATCAAATAGACAATTTAAGAGCATATGATCAAGGTCACATAGATCAACCATAAACTTAGACAGATCAAAGTTTATGCCAATGGCCCAATGTTACAATCTTGCATCAAGCAGCTAAGAAGCAAAATGTTGTGAGTTCACATTATATTAAATGCATCTAACATGCTTCAAATTTGCGTTGTTATTAAATTGTGCACTTCATTGTATAAGAAATTATTGATTTGATTGGAACCATAGGAAGATCGAGATAAAATTACCGGACCATTTGGTTTCTGTTAGGAGCTGTTACGCTTAAGGTAATTCAAATTTTAACGTAGGAAAGACAACAGCTGCGGAGCAAAGAATAAATAAAATGCACCAACCAAGCATCGGTGCGTTTCGAACTGAAAAATGAACTACAAAATTTAAGGTGCCTTATATACATGACTAATAATTACTCAAAATGATTGTTGAAATTTAGAATTCATACTGTGTCTTTTCATATTTCCTTCAAGTTGAGTCCCAAACTCTTCCAGATCTTCAATTAAGTGTCCATGGCCTTGAAGGTGGTGATCAACCTCTGATTCAAATCTTTTGCGTATGGCAACCAACTGTTCATGTTGCTCTGCATCACATATGAAACTCAATTCAGCTTCAAAACTAGAAAAACATAAAAAAATTACCCATCAATTTCTAAATTTATCAATGACCTATAGTCATTCAGTTGCCACATAGTTGCTGCATGAACCAATATTAAATTAAATATGCTAACAGCCTCAAACTGCATTTAAGATTTCTTGTGCAATTTAGTTAAACTGCAGACTGAAAAGCATTTTAAATTTTCAAAAAAATACTAGCCAGGAGGAAGTGATTTCTAGGAGTGAGCAGTAAGGTTAAGAGGCTTCATTAAGTATGAGGAAATCCATTATAGTTTATTGAGTAAATCACGTTCCTCTAAAACCTGATTTGACGAGGATCTGCACAATTGCATGTTAACAAACATTTACATCACACAAAAATCGATTATAATATTTTGATACTTGCAAATAAATTTCATTGTTTTCTGCAAAACGCAGATGAAAACACACACCTAGGCCATGCAAAGCTGATAGAATCTCTTCGATGTTCTGTAGGTGAAATCAGGGAATTTAAAATCTACAGTGTTAGCTAACAATTCTGTTATGTTTATGAATTTATATTTTATATTATAGATATTAAGTTAAGTCTGTAATATGTTTTGATTGTGATTTAATTCAAAAAATTATATCGTATTGATTCACTAGATATTATCTCAATTACACAAATGTGTAGATTATATTATGAAGTAAACATGATTAGTAATAGTTACTATCACTTGGATATCTGTCTCATAGATGTAGGCAGGCAAATAACGCAGATCTTGTATTATGTCACTCTCTCTTCACTATCCTAATACTATTTGAAAATAAACATGTTCACATAAAACTTTCTTCCGAAAAAAGCCAATGCATTTCGTTTATTTATCAGTAAATTTTATTGAAAAACAAATGCTAAGAATCTCATTCTCCCATTTTTTTTAGAGACAAAGCTCTTCCATCAAATAATAAAAAAGAAGAAAATTAAGGGTAGAAATAGAAAATTCTATGGATGATGGGAGTAACTTGTGACCAAGCTTGTGAACTCGGATAGAAGAGCTAGAATGTACGCATAGGCAACAGAAATGACTTTACATAGAAGTGCTTCGAGGATTGAGTCTGGATTTCCCTGTTCATTGCTGGGTATGCCTTACGCTAAGCTCGTAAGATGTCAGAAATTGTATGGTTTTGTCCGACAAGATTAGAACAATAAGTTGTCAAGCTGAGATTCTAGAAACACATACCTTGATATCTAGCATCTAGACGTCTCCTTTTTAATTTACTATGGTTAATCAGCTTTTCCCTGAAATTTACAAGATTAAAGCTCGGGAAGTTAATTTTTGGAATAAGAAAATCAGTCATTTTCTACGAGCTTACACATCTTTTTTCATCTGAGATTCAGCATGCTCTAACTGCAAATATATTCCATCAGCAGCCTCCATCAAAATTTCAGCAGATCTTTTGTCAATCATTGACTTCATTTTGGTTTGGACACGATCTAAAGCCATAGTAAGTAGAGCCACGGCACTGAATTTTAATCAACCAATTATAAATATAAGATGTTGGCAGCATTTCCCATACTTTTTTTCAATCTAATTCAACAAATACTACTTATACCTGGCAAATCCGTCCTCGTGATCGTGTTCCATGCACATTTGGTGCTTTCCACTTTCTTCTTTTCCTGTTTCATTATGCAGAGGCAAAAAGACTATTATGCATTTGATAAGCGAAAAAGAAATTTTCAAGAAATAAATAAGCAAACTATGATAGGAAGATGGAGAAGGCAATTTCATTAGCATGGGTAGACCTTTTAATGATTCTGAAATAGGGCTACATTCAGTCACGCCAACACCTTTCTTGTTGCCCAGCCTTCTGCTTCGTAAACAATGTTTAGTAATACCAATCTCAGAAGATAATGGCTCTAATTTCCTGCAGCCTGCACATCCACAGCATAATGTAGCTTGACTTACTTAACAGAAGATTTAATGATTCTGTAGCAGCTTGTCACCAAGTCAAATGACCTAAATAATAAGTACTGCTGCAAATGAGAAGACATGCTTGTTGAAACTGCAAAGAGCAGAAACCTGTGAACTAAAGGAATACTCATTTGTGTGTGTGACGGATGCTGCTGCTCTCAGAGTATTCATAAATTTAGTACCACGACCATGTTAACCACAATTTAGGATGGTAAGAAAAGGTCTATCATTTAGCAGAGCGTAATAAAATTCTTTATGCAGATCCACAACTCTTCAACAAAATTCCCAACACTAAAAATACTTAAATCAAAATTAATCAAGGAGAATAATGTGAAAATTGTTGAACTGTTATGTCAGGGCACATTATATGTGTGTGTGTGTGTGTTGCGAGCATAATCACTTATTTTATTTTGGACCATAGAGGGTAAAGCAACTGATTGAAACATCAGGAAGAAGCAGACATTTATGTTAGAAGTCTGTAACCTTTACTATGAAAATCATCTTCGGAGTTCTCAGAATCTGTAGCAGCATTAGATGATCCAGATATACTGTGCTCTCCATCCTGTTCCATCACAAAGGTTGGTTTCAGAGGAGGATAGTCATTCAACTCTCCACAGCCGTTCTTAATTCACTAAGGAAGAGCAAAAGGTATGCACAATTTGATACAGAATAAAAAGATGATTGCAACTTAGTTATTATTATGACCAAAGCATCAAGGATACAAATAATTCCACCTGCCCATTTGATTTGCTTCCAGTTGACTTAGAATTCAGTAAGATCTTGGCAATTCTTTTTGCATCAACGTTTTTCTCTGCATTACTTAGATCATGATCTTTTTCCTGAAGACCTAATGGTGAACATCCAGGAGAAACAGGCGAGTTTATCTCAAAGGTACGACTCTGAGGTTTATGTGTGTGGTGTTTCTTGTTTTTCAACAAAGAATTCATTATGTCTTCTTGTTGAATCTTATATTTTGGTGTAACCCTCAGCGGTCCAACAGCACTTGGCTGTTCAGTCATAACATTGTTTGGAGATTCAAAGGAGTTCCTCATCTTGGTACCACTTTCTATCTCCCTAAGTATATCCCTCCTCCTGTCATTGGAATTGTGACCATTTTCAGCTTTATTACCCTGCAACATAGATGTATGAAGAGATAGTATTGACTTGCTCTTGTTGCTTGATTGACGTCTCTCCTCTGGATTTTCAAAATTCTCTTCCTCGCCCTTGTTTCTTAGAGAATTACAAGGCAAAAAACCAGTATCGACAGTTTCACATGGTCTTCTAAACGAATCTCCTCTAACTGATACTGTACTCTTTTTCTGGCATTGTTTTTTATGGCTAGTAATTTTAGTAGCTTCAATTTTGATATGCTGCTTTCTAGTGGAAGCTTTCTTTCTGGTCAAAGAATGAGTCAATGGTTTTCTGATAATATGATCGGCCCTTTCAGAATCACTTTCAATTGTGTCCGAATGTGGATTTGTCTTTTCATTAGGATTCTCTTTACCATCTTCCTCAAGTTCTGGATTGAAATCTTTAGCACCAATTTTGATAGGTTGGAGACTGGGACTCTGCTTGTCCGGTGAAGAAACATTTCCCATAACCTCCCAGAGCTTCATTCTCAAAGTTTCACTACCCTCGGGTTCTGTTTTCCTGTTCTTATCCTCTGCAAGATCTTTTTCAGGCAGAAATCCTGATTTTGATGAAAGATTCTCTACATTCTCCGAATTGCTCACCTTACCGGCCTCCAAAGCAGAAGAAGCTTTACCAAAACTATTCAGTCTGTCTTTGTATGGTCCTAAGCCAGATTTCTTGCTGCCAAGAAGTTGCACAGGATGATCTACAGATGCTTTCTTTGATCGCTTTGATCTGGAAAGTGTTTTCGTGGCAACTGGGAAATTCTGAGTCAGTTTAGCATCATGAACTGCCACAGAAGAGGATAACTTTGTGTTGAATGATTTAGTAGAAACCCAAGGGGATGCACTATTCTGTAAATCTTTCACAAATTTTTCTGTGGAAGGAGTATGCTGTGCCCGATCTTCAGCTAAATTCTCTTTGCCAGAAGTTGCGGTTTCTGGTATTTGCTTCACTGCTTGGGTGACACCTTTTGCTTTCATGTCATTGGGAGAATCAACCAGAACTCCGACTGAGATCTTCCTGGATTGACTGCAGCAATGGTAATTGCTGCCAAAACTACGGCACTCGCTCATTTAGTCCTACAATAGTTAGATACTTTGAAACTTAATCAGGTATACCATTTTCCTGAACTCTATAAATCACATAAACTGGTGAAAAGGCTGAAGAACATGCGTATTTCAAGTTTGTAAAACATAATATTCTGGCAAAAATGACCAATTATAACAATAACTGAATTCAACATTCTTGAGAGGTAAACATAAAGCACTTTCCTCTAAGAGAACAAAATAGAGTTGCCCATTTACGTCAGCCTACTCAAGGTTCTACCAGTCTACAACTTATACACCACCAGCTTGAAATATGAATGATGAGGGACAAGAAAATATTAGTGTGTTGGATAAACAGGATGAGCTAATTCATACCTCTTACAAATTAGGCAGTCTGTCTCTTTCCTTTTTGACACTTCGTGAAATTAGCAGGATCCGACGTAAAATCTAGCAAATCTGTGAATCAGCTGACAAATATTTCATAGTATAAATGGGAATAACATAAATAAGATCCTAAATACGATATATTTAAGAAGCTGAAAACCTAAAAAAAAAGATAAACTCGATGCCTCTTACATAGAAATATTACAGCTAAAAAACGTGAATTCGATGCATGTTCAAACCCAAGTGCGTGTATTCCACAAAGTTGATTTCGACAGAAAAACACAAAAACCGATCGCCGAAACATTCAAGTACAAGGCGGCTTTGAAAATTTCATCCGGATCCACGATTCTCTCCCAGTACTCAGATTTCAGGGTGGAAATATGAAAATATGATAAACGACGATTATGATCCATCAGAGATGACGAGACGTCGATAGATTTACAAACTTACAATGAGGAGATGAGAATACGCCGCATAAATCTGCTTCACATTCCACTATTCTGATGCAGGATTCGGGAGAGTACCCCTCGGAAGCTCGTTCAAATATCGCGTCTGGATCTGAATTTGGGGGGTTTTGAGCGGGAATGGAAGAAGCTGAATTCGTGATGCTGTTATATATATACGACCGAATCTGGTGGGAGGCACATCTCTCTGTTTTTGTTTTGTACAACCCCACGTGTCATTTTGGAAAAAATTGTAATGTTTATCTTACTTACTCTTACTGTGAGAGACGATCTCACGGATCTTTATCTCTGTGACGGATCAACCCTACTGATATATTCACAATAAAGGTAATACTTTTAGTATAAAAAGTAATATTTTTTCATAGATGATCCAAATAAGAGATATGTCTCACAAATACGATCCGTGAGACCGTCTCACACAAGTTTTTACATTTACTTCAAATAAAATATACGAGTCGATATTTTTTATTTTGTAATTTGATAATTAACAAATTCGAGAAGAGAACTCTCAACATAGCATTGACACTCTAATAAAAAAATTTTGAATAAGTCTCTCATGAGACGATCTCACGAATATTTATTTATGAGACGAGTCAACTCTACCGATATTCACATAAAAAGTAATACTCTTAGCATAAAAAATAATATTTTTTCATTGATGACCCAAATAAGATATTCGTATCACAAATTACGACCCATGAGACCGTATCACACAAGTTTTTCTTTTATTAGAAAATAAATCTAATTTATATTTTTAGTTTTTAAATATCAAAATAAAATCATGATTTTAAATTTGGGTAATTTTAAATTATGATTTTTAAGTTAATTAACTGATAGGGTATGTTGTTTTATTAACATTATAGATTATGATTCATAATAACTAACCACCGTGCCAGACACAAATGTAGAAATAATTTAATATAATTTTATAAAACCATAGAATAATAAAATAAATTACTGGTTTTGGATGTTTTTGTATGAGAAGGAAGAGATGAAGAAAAATTGCACAAAAAGTTCGAATGCCATAATGAAAGTCTTCTTGACGGTATTCTTAATTCTCATCAATAACAAGAGCGTCTTTCGAATCAAAAATCATGCACTTCGAACTAATTGTTATTTTTACCACTACAAGATTAGATATATATATTTAAGAAATTATCAAATTAATTATATATGTTGTTACATCATGGAATTTTGAGAGAGAGAGAGAGAGGATTTTATGACAGATGTTATCCTAAGAACAATACAAAGCCAATGTTTCATAGATCCAATTTGACGTTGCTGGATCATTACAGGCCGAGTTGGTGAGGGATATGAGCCTGTTTTAGCCACTGTGCACCCTGAAGAAACGCGGCCACGGTGTACCTGGCAGCCTCCTGCGGGCTCAGGACCTTGAAATGCTTGAACAAATGGCTCCTTCTGGCGGTGTTAGAGCCAGGGCCTCGGTTCGCGAACTCGTAGTATTGGCAAGTGTTGTGAAAGAAGTAATTGGGGTCGGTTGTGCTCCAAGGCATCCATCCTTCGGGACGGATCAGGTCTCCCAGTTCACTCTGCATCACCACGGTCAAAGCTTGTGCCTTCCATGGACGGCCTAAGTATGTGGAGATTTGGAACCTGATGGGGAATAGTTCCTTCTCTGGAACAATCCTGCAGTTCTGGAGGACCAACCCGTTGCTACCTCTGGCAACCTCTTTCCCATCGGCGGTGACGGTGTTGAATTGATTGGCATTTGGTTTCCTCACCACTATCAAGCTGTTTTGGATCACAGCATCTCCCATTCCGAAGATGAAGTCAATCGTGCCAGAGATGACGCAGTCGCGGTAGAATTGACGGGAAGTGTGATAGTACAGGGTATCTTGGTATCCTTCGATGTGGCAGTCGAATATGGCTGACATGTCACCATTTATACGAAGAGCCACGGCCTGGTGCCCATCGGGACCAGCGGTGTTTCGGAACGTCATTCTTCGGGCAATGAATCCAGGTGCGTTGTTAGCTGAATATATACAGAGAGAAGAGAACATTAATAATTGTTGATAGATAACAAACAGGGAGTGCATTGATGCTCTCTGATGGAAAGTGCATGTGCTTTAAACTTACAGAATGTGGCAGTGTTCATTGTGCCTATCTTCATGATTCCGAAGTTTCTTTTCCCAGTGACAATGGTCTTTCCGGGGCCATCTCCATAGATGAAGATGTTGGGCTTGCTCTTATCAATAATAATGAATTCGTCATAGATACCAGCCTTCACGTAGATGATGAATCTGCCCTTAAAGTTCTTGGGGTATGCATTGATGGCACTAGCAATGGTCCTGAATTGTCCGCTGCCGTCTTTGGCAACAACTACGTTTGGCCTGATATGGCCGCCCCGTTGTGCTCTCAACAACCTACGGTCTGCCGTGCCAAACCAGCTTGGATAACTGTTCAATCCCATCAATCGACGAGCATTGGGCTTGAGATTGATCGGAAGATTGAAGGACTTCAAAACTTCGGAGAGCTCAGCAACTATGTTGATGGCATTGTCGGTGAGCTGAGTGGCGTTGATCATGCCATTCTCGATGGCTGATTTGTACTCGGGCTTCTCGATTTGGTCCTTGCATGTGGACTGGAGGGCGTAGACGGAGGTCATCCAGCTCCTTAGCTCGTCCGCACGATCCTGGAGGGTATGCATGTCATTATCCCCCACCATGGAATAAGACGCCTGTAGAGTGTCAATGGCCTGATCTAGCAACTCCTTGCAATCCTCGACGGCCATGTGGTTGTACGGGTCAGTTTCGTTGTTCACAACGGTTTTGCTAGTGACATCGAAGGATTTCTTGACTTCATCCAGAGTGGCCAGGATGGCTGCCATGATGTAGTCCTTCGGGGTGGCGGTCTCGTTCCTGGCGACGGGCTCCAGGGTGCGGGTGCAAGCATCCTTGTAACTCGTGGGAGCGCAGATGGATTCTACGGCCTTCATGGAGGCAGATGGCGCCTTCTCGATTTCATTGTTGGCTGAGTTTTGGCTGCTTCGCACCACCGCCACGACGCCGATGACCGCCCCCACAACTAGGATCAGGGATACCACTGAGATCCCTACTTTCTTCCCAGCCCCCATCTTTTTTTCCTTATTATCGATTCTATATCTATCTATCTATCAGTTTTTTCTTTTTCTCCTCGAATAACTATGTTTTTACGAAACTAACGAGCAAGCAAAGCGTAGCTTGCCCGATATATATATATATATATATATATATAACCTGTATATAATCCCTTTATCGATGTCTTATTCTTCAGAAATCAAATTAATGAAACGATTGATGAAATATTCTCGACGAATTTTGGGGTTTTTATAGAGCAATGGGGAGTGGATAATTAGAGTGTGTGCAAATGTGTGAGTATTAACGTACGGTCTCAAAACAGGTCAAAATGGTTGTTAGAATTGATGGAATTAATTGGGACCTCGTCTATAATCCAAGGTAACGCACATTTTTTGCTCCAACACACGACTTAGAATTCTCATTGGTTTTCATTTATTCATTTCAATCCTCAGATTTCCAAATTCCATGCATGCAACATGTAGAGATTTTGTTTTGTTTTATGCATATATGGTAGACGATACTACCTGATTTGATATATATTATACATCGTTTATCATCTGATTATCCGAGCTAAACGATTAGTGTATATATATGTCTGTGTGTAGAGAATAATAGCAATCACTTTTAATTTGTTTATTACTCTTTATACTATGGAAACTTGTAATGTATATATGCATGCATGGTTCATGAAAACTTACGTAAATAGTGCACATAACATTTAATTAAGAATTTAATTTAATTTTTTTTCTCTTTAATATTCTTAAAAGAAAAAATGAGAGACTTGGTGCATGTTTGCTTCGTCTTGCTTGTGCACCTGGTATAATTATATTTACATTGAGAATAATTATGCGTTTGTTTTGTAGCGATGATTTGAAAAATTAATAAAGAAATGTTTGTTCAATACGATATAGTGATCAAATGGCTCGGGATCGAATTTAATTTGAAGAAAATATATATTTTTTTAAAAAAAAGATTAGACCTTTTCTATATGTTTGAAATAATTCGCTGATTTGTTCTCGGTAATAAAAAGCAGAACATCAATGGAATATCCGAGTATCTTGATCGGAAAATCAACAACCCCGAAACTGAATCTACCTTTTCTTCGTTGTTTCGCTATTATGATTTTTTTTTATTTATGAAACACACAATTGTCATCCTTAAGTGGCATTGACAGACTCTTGAGCTAATCTTATAGTTTGAAAATCACGCTAGTCAGATAAAATATACCGGAAAAACCATATGTAATAGGATCGTCCGAGAAATTTGTTGATAAGGATAATCGAACTTCTGGCCACTGGTTAAACATTATCGACTTCATGATTGTTTTTTTCTGGTATGAATAGTTATTAATCGAAAACGAGTGCATTAAATTTTTTTAAAAGAAATTATTTTTGCAATTTTGAATTTCAGTTATTTATATTTTATTGGTTACAAGCATTAATCTGGATATAATATTATTATACAAATTTTTATTTTGACGACGTTGGCTAGTGAATAATAAAAACAACTTATTTATTCATTATTAATTTTCTAACTTCCAAAAATCATAATATATAATTCTTGTAGCTCCGATGGATAGGAATTTCATTTCTTGAAATCTACGTATGAATAAAAAATTGTGGATGTCTATATTTGAATATTTCCTTTTTTGTGAAAGATAAATATTTTTATGGTTAAAAAAAAAAGAAAAAAATTTAAGTGGGCTTTCCTTACCTTATTAGGCCCAGATTTGATTTCTTACTAAGCCCAACCATTTAGCAGAAGCCCTAGCCCCGTTGAAATAAAGCCGCCAAATCCTACCCAAATCCTCTGATTTCCATCGCCTCAGAACCGTAGGCAAGATGCAGATCTTCGTGAAAACCCTAACGGGGAAAACCATAACCCTCGAGGTGGAATCCTCGGACACCATCGACAACGTCAAGTCGAAGATCCAGGACAAGGAGGGCATTCCGCCGGACCAGCAACGCCTCATCTTCGCCGGGAAGCAGCTCGAGGACGGCCGCACACTTGCCGACTACAACATCCAGAAGGAGTCCACCCTCCACCTCGTCCTCCGCCTGCGTGGCGGTGCTAAGAAGCGTAAGAAGAAGACATACACCAAGCCGAAGAAGATCAAGCACAAGAAGAAGAAGGTCAAGCTCGCCGTTCTCCAGTTCTATAAGGTGGATGACTCGGGAAAGGTGCAGAGGCTGAGGAAGGAGTGCCCCAACGCAGAGTGCGGTGCTGGTACTTTTATGGCGAATCATTTTGACAGGCACTATTGTGGTAAGTGTGGACTCACTTACGTGTACAATAAGGCTGGCGGCGATTGAGAATCGTATGCTAGGAAGCGCTTGATTTCTATATCATTCGAATTTTTGTTGATGATACTATCCACAATATCGCTTTTCCATTGTTCTTAATCCAAAAGTGAGGTCTACTGTTGTTGTTTGATATACTTATGATTTTTTTGGTTTTTTTGGCTTCCGTTTAATCATGCAACGATCTGGACTCGCATAGAACTCTATATTTAGGTGAAGGATTTCAGTTTTATCGAGTTTAGACTTGTATTCTTTTTAGCTCTGCTTGAATTTGTTTCTTTTGTTACAAGAATATGTCTACTTTGAATAGTTGTGCACGGGTTAGTGTCATGGTGTGCATGTATGATCCAGTCCAGATGCTAAGATGGGGTGGGATCGGGCTTAATTTCATCCATTGGAATCGATTGTGGACCAATCGGCCATTGGATCCCACGTGAATTCATGTGGAATTTTTCCTGAGCGGTTGGCCTATGCTCCTCTCCACCTGATCGGCGGAGGTGAGGTGTTGCTGTGTTTTCTGTGCTGTCTCCTTGTTCATGTACTGGGACAGTGGCTCTTGTAATATTTGAGCACCACCCACTTCTTTTATCGGGTTAGTATCTAATTTGGTCCTTATTTCTGAGGAGTTCCCCTATTTGAGGAGGATCCCTATAATTATTTATCATGGGCCATATAAATCATCGCATGCTCATCCTGCATCTCTACTGTAATATTTGAAATTCAAGATAATTACAATTAAAATTACTCAAGACATTTATAGAATAGAAAATAAAATCCATTATTTCGAACCTTTTCATCTAAACTAAGACAATTTTGGGGCACAAAAAACAAGGATGAAATAGGGAAACTCCTAAAATATGTATCAAATTGGCAATTTCTGATTTAATAATTTCGGTGGGCACAAATTTTAGACTATATGTTTATTTTTTCATTGCATTCACCTTTTTAAACTTGCCTCAGGATCAAAATTTGTGGGAAACGTTTTCACGGGTCGTATTTTGTTAGACATATCTCTTATTTGGATCATCTATTAAAAACTATTATTTTTTATGTTAAGAGTATTACTTTCTGTTGTGAATATCTGTAGGGTTGATTCCTCTCATAGATAAAGATTCATGAGACCGTCTAAAAAAAAACCTAAACAATTTTCAGAATATATTGTCTATCAGTTTATATGCATATTTCCAATTAGCCATCTAGAAGTTTATAATATGGTTTCTTCACGTGATTTTTCGTTTATTACTTATACGAATGAAATTACATCACAAGATTACCTAAAATACAACTTTTCCTTGAATCCAATTCATTATTTAACTCTCCCTCGACCAAAAAAAAAAACATTTATTTCACCAAGTTTTTATTCTATTTGTTTTTTAAAGAAACTTGTACATTTTCGTTTCTATTGTCAAATTTAATCAAAATTCCGTACAGTGATATACGAAATTATATTATTTTTAAAAATATTTGAAAGAGCTTTGACCAAGCATTCATGACATTTGGAAAATAGAATTTTGGTATAAATATTTTCTGTAACAAAATTGTAGTGAATAATAACGAGCCGTTAAACAAGATTTTCCAAATTATTTATTAATTGTGATGTTACAACTTATTGGTACTTTAAATTTATTTATCGTATTATTTTATATAATGAAAACGTATTAAATTAAATATAATTTTAAACTATTATAAAATTGGTTGATCCATTACAAATTATATCTTAGAAAATAAGATAAATGGCCACAATTCACAATCCAATTAAATCTCAATTTCTATACTATCTATACTATTTTATTAAATCTGAGACACTTAGAGTAACTAACTTTGGTGTCATGATCTGTTTTAATAATTATATATATTAATAAAATGTTAAAATTTTATTGTAAGTTATATGTAGTTCAGCGGATAGAATCATTGTTTTTGGGATTTAGGTTAAAGGTTCAATTCTTGGTGAGGTCATTCTTTTAATTTTCAATTTATTTTTTAATTTATATATCAAAATTACAGTGTAGTCCCTCATTATTTCTTATAATTATATTTTGACCCTCATTTAAATATAAATCAAATGAATTGTAAAAAATATTATACAAGCACGCAATGTGTGCATCGGTGTACTAATATTAATAATTAAACGAAGGCTAAAGGTAACACATCGTGTCCCATGTGTGGTAGTTCCCTGAGGATATTCACATATCTTTTGGTATGGAAAACTCAGTAACATTTTTATTCAAAAAAAATATTTTAAAGAATTTAATAGATACATGATAAATATCATATATAACAATGAACTTTTTAAATAAATTTGTAGAGTAAGTAAAAAAATTGAAAGTATATACGACATTGTTCATTTAAATAATTTAGCTATTGGATTTTTTACTTCAATAACTATCACTTAATTTTTTATTATTTAATATTTATATGTTTTAGTTTGTTCAAGATATTTACCTAATCATACTTATAATTAGATCAACACAAACTCATACAAAGCATAGAATAGACTGAGTATTTATATAAATTAAGATAACAACATATATATAAAAGTCCAAATGCTAGATTATTTAAAATTCATATAAATCCATGTATAAAAATTAAGCTCAATAATTAAAATTCCTAAAATAAACAGCTATACATGCACATCAAGCACGAGCCTAGGCTGGACTAAAATCACTCTAGCACCTATTGAAGCTACGCCCATGACCCCAACTTCATTCTCGATACTCTCATTCAGGGCACGCACGGTAGTGGGTATTATAATTATTATGTCATCTAAATATCTTCCAATTCCTAATATTCACCATGAAGCTTCTTGATTTGTGTGCCAAATGAATAATCGATTACAAATTTGTATCCGATTATTTATTTATTTATTTTTGTTTCCTCATGCTGGCTTGAGGTGCACATGTGAGAAGGCCTGCCGCGAGATCAGGTTGTTTCGTTTTTTGTTTTTTTTTTCCTTCCCTTTTTTTTATATTTTTAAATTACATTAAATTATTAAAATGAAATGTACATGGAATGTCTCTTTAGGCTTGTCAAATTGGGTCAGGTCCTTCGGGTCGACCCGCCCCGCCATAAAACTGAGCGGGTTGGGTTGATAAAATAGCAGCCCGTTTGGAGGTGGGCCAAACGGGTTGAGCCCGTTTGGAGGTGGGCCAAACGGGTTGAGCACGTTTGGGTTGCGGACCAAATGGGTTGAGCCCGTTTGGGTTGCGGGCTGGCCCGCCAAATTAGGTAGAATTTTATATTTTTAAGTTTTATATAAAAATTCCTATTTCTTCCTTATTTTTTCTCATGTGCCTAACTTCAATCACTCTGGTAAAATCTATATGCTTCTATTTTTTTTTGAAGATGTTATACTCTTCAGTCCCCTCCCTTTTTTTAATGTTTAACTCGAACTAATCCAGAATTATCAAAATAATATAGTAAATAAAGTAATTATCTGTATTATTGAAAACATAATATTACATGAGTTAATTTTTAGTACATGTGTACGATGAAATCTTGTGTGAATTAGAATAAACACTTTATTTTTTTTATGTATTATGTTGATTGTTGTATGCTTTCAATGTCTTATTTCAATGTTTTTAAGTTTTTTATGAAAATATTTAACTGAGATATATTTTTCTTCTATGTTTATTTTAATACTGTTTAGTATTTTTTTTAAAAAAAAATAATAAGCGGGTTGGCCCGCCTAGCCCGCGGCCCAATGTGGGTTGGGCTGGGTTGGCCATTTAGAGGCCCGCCCCGCCCCGTCTAATGGTGGGTTGCGGTGGGTTGCGGGCTGGCCCGCCCCGTCAGCCCGTTTTGACATATATATGTCTCTTTAGCTGCAGGATGTCTCTATCGTTATAAACTTATTAATTTCTTTTTTTACAAATTAGTTATTCAAAAATATACAAAATAATAGATGAAATTAATTAAAGTGGTGAAATATTTTTTTAATAAAATTGTAAGTTATTTTGTTTAAATGAAAATAAAATATTAGTTAAAGTGACGGTGAGACCGTAAATAATTGGTTGATGTGATATTTGATTATTAAACGTGAGATATTTGAGAAATTAAATATTTAATTGATGACGTGAATCACGGGTCCTCAAATATTTGGAGCAAATATATTTACTATTGTGGATGGTCTTATATCTAAAAAAATAAAAAAATTACGTATGTGTGAGAAACGGACAATACGAAGAATTGAAGATGAAATATTATTATTTATCGTGATATCGTCTCAGAAATATTATTATACTTGATAGATTTTTATTGAGTCATTAAAATCACATTTTGAATAACTCTATATTTTTATAGAATTTAAAAAAAAATTAAATAACACATTACTTTTGGTTGACGAATATAGACACCCCAGTAAATTAACATCTGTTTTTATTAAAAGAAAAGAAAAGAAAAAAAAGTGGTGCCATGGATGAACTCCAACGCCGCGTCGATAACTTCACTCCGCCGCCGCCGTTTACTTCAGACGCTGGTCAGCTGCATCAACTCCCCCACGAGCAAACTTTCAAAGGCGAGCAGAATCAGTTACCTGGCTGCCACACTAACACCAGTTTCAGTCACGTTCCGCCTCAATCGTGTCAAAAGAGACAATTTTCTCGCATCAGTAATCGCGTGTTTTCAAAATTTTTTTTTTTCTGATTAATATTTATCCAGTCTGGTCACGATTTCTCACAGCGAAATTTTCGACAGATGGTGTTGATTACGGCGGTTTCGTGAAGCTATATGTGTCGGGAATTCCGAGAACAACAACTGAACAAGAAGTACGTGGCTAAACTAACTGAATTACGCTGCACTACACGAGGAATGTGAATGCCAAATTCAAGAGTACTTTTTGTGTCTTTTAACTTCAGATTGACGCCGTTTTCGGTGAACATGGACATATCGTTGAGATTGTTCTTCTCAAGGATAAGGTGACCGGTTTACAGCAGGGTATGAAGTAACGGTACCCTTAAATGATATTGTTTTGCGCCAACTTTTATTTTGAAGATTTATATGTGATTTGAAACTCACATTGCTTATAGTTGAAACTATCATGAATCCTAGTTAAATGTCGTATTTTTGCTGCAATTTTGGCGTGGTTTTTTTTTGGATGTGATTATAGTCGGTTTTGATTGGTATCGTCCTTGTAATAATAGCCTCAGTTCTTGATATTATGAATTAATTGCCCTATTGCTCTATGTTAAGGGGTTGGAATATGAGTTAGTAGTGGTTTTGCTAGATTTCTCCAAGTTTGGAGACATAAATATTAGAAACCTCGGTGTACCTAGGTTAAGGTGTGGTGCAAACCTGAGGTGCAATACTGAAACCTAGGCACAGGCTGAGTCACAGTTCTTCGGTGAAGCATATGCCTGCTTATATACTAATGGCAGTTGTTTTATTGCCATCGTATAATTTTTTGAAGTTCATATTGGATGCTAGCGACATAAATGTTTGGACATCTAGAATTTAGAACATTGTAATTAATGTCCACTCTCCAAGGCACCTATGTTTGTTTGTGAGTCTTGTACCTTTAGTATTAACTATGCTTATGGGGCGTGTATCATTGCTCCAAGATTCAATTTAAAATGGCATGCATTTGGTCTTCCTTTGTTTTAAGAATTTTCTTATAAAAAAAGACCATAAAACTGCATGTTACGCAGATTATGTGATCGACTTTCATTGCTGTTTTTGCTCAATTGATTATGTTCACCTTTCCAGATGTTGCTATTCCTGGAAGCTCGATTCTTATTCTGATTTCAATATAGAAGATAAAAAAAATTCTTGATTTTTGTTGCTCGTTCTAGAATGCTGCTTTGTGAAGTATGCAACAATAGAGCAGGCTGAGCAAGCTATTTGGGCTTTACACGGTCAATTTACTTTCGGCAGGGTTAGTTATCAAATATTGCTGAGATCTATGAAGAGTGTATTTTCTTAAATGCAATTTTCAGTCTTGTATCGTCTGATATGATTATTATCTCATTTTCTTCCAGGGGATGACTCCTATAACAGTTAAATATGCAGATGGTGAACGAGATCGCATTGGTGCTTGTATTCTAGCTTCAATCACTATTTTGTTTATTTTGGATTTCTTCCAATTTCTCTCTCTCTCTCTCTATGTTACTCAAGGATTTAAGCTACTACAAGTCCCTACACCTTACTTCCTCAAGATATTTGTTTAGAAATTTTATTTATTAGGAAAATCTGTAAGTCGTTTCCCATTCACTCACCTTAATGCTACGATTATCTGGTACAATGCTAGAGGTTTGAACATAGAGTGGAGATATTTTTCTCGAATTTTGTCATGTGCTTATAGTCTAACTCTTATCGAAATTGTTGTCGTCCATAGAATCATGCTGAAATTGTGGGCTGTGTTAGTTTTACCTGCAATAACTATAAACCCTGATGGCTTCAGGGACTATAGAACTGTGTGATGAGTACTGCAGTGTTTTAGTCCTTACAAATTTTAGTTCTTTTTTGTTTCAATTTATCACCGACTCTTCCTTAGCTGCTTTAACTTAATCCTAATAGATTATTTGTTCACATATGGGGTATATTTAATGTCCGTTTATATGATCCACCTCATTGTTGTTCATTTGTTATTCATAAATTTTGTTAATATGTTTTCTTACAAATCACGTTGAATGTTACTGTAACAGAGGTGGGGGTCACCCGCGTCTGTCTGACATTGGCCTAGTGATGTTCTATTTTACCATTACACTGAATGTCATTAAAATTTAGCAAGTTAATTTATTAAATGTCATTTTTAGTCACATATCCAATTAGAATGAGAATATGTGTCTTCTTCACATTTTAGGATTTTATCACCAAACCCTTTATAAACAGTGTACTTTATGAACAGTTTAAGTTTCCTGCTCATCATGTTATAAATCGAAATTTCTCTAGTGCATTTTGTTTGTTTTCTCATGCCTAGATTATTTACAATTGTTTGCTTTTGACTAAGATAGAAATTTACCCCTAGACTACATTTTTTGCATAGATTCTTTCTGATCTGATGTCTCTTTCATTTGTAGGCAACTTTTCTGCGCATGTCCTTAAGTTGTATGTCAACTACTTGAACAAACAGGCTCAGAAATGGGAAATTGAAGAAGTATGTACCTTGTTAAAGTTTGTCAGTGATAGGTGTTATCTCTCCAGTCTTCTATGGTATCTGTTAGCTTGTCTCCGTTGTAATGCATTTGAATTCACTTACATTTTTACTTTGTACCTTTTGCTACCATCAATAAAACATGTTGTTCCTTGTGATGTTGCTCTATAAGAACTCCGTTTTGCATCACTTGTTTTTGAACTTGAACATATCATGTGGCAACTTTAAATTTCTTTTTTATTCACTTTTGCGGACTATGGACAGGCACTTTTTTTACCATGACGTGCAATTGGCATTCTGCATTTTCAAATTCTATAACGTTACTGTGTTCATGAAAACTAAGCTGTTTGTACCAATTGCAATAAAGAGAGAATTTTAGCAAATGATTTTTTCCTCTTCATATTCTGAGTGAATGAATGCTTCTATTGCCAGATATTTTCTCCATTTGGTATTATTGAAGATATTTATATTATCCGGGATGAATTCAAGCAAAACCGCGGTGTGTACTTTGTGATTTCTCTTGGTCTCTTCCACAGCTAAGTTATTTTGGGGGTGTTTGGATTGGAAAGATTTGGTGGATTTTGAATTTCAAATCTTTAGTCATTAAATCATTTGGATAGTTTTCGAATCCATTGACTTGAAAAACTAGTCATTTGAAATCTATTATTTAAAATCAATTCATCAAGTCCATTGTTTTCATCCACAAATATTTTATCAATAGATTATAAATTATTTTGTCCCCCTACCTTTTCACATGTTCTTACTTGCCTCTTGAATGTTTTGCAAAACCCTTGTATGTAATTGGATGATTCACGTTTTTCCTCAATACTTTGTATGGTGTTCAAGGATGTGCATTCATCCAATATTCTTGTCGAGATATGGCAATTGCAGCAATTGAGGCTTTACATGGATCATATGTGATGAGAGTAAGCTTTTATGCTTATTTGTGTATTTTCCTATCTCACCTTAAAATTAATTTACCTAAGATGCTCGTTTTGATTCAGGGGTGTGATCAACCATTGGTTGTTCGATTTGCAGATCCCAAGAAGCCAAGGGTAGATTCTAGGTATCATGTTATAAGAGAATATTTTCTATTTGTATTTTGTTTAATCGATACCTGCAAATGTTGTATGGTTTGAACTGTTTCTTTGGCAAAGTTTCATGATTAGAAGAGATTGTCTAGCCGCATGCGCATGCCGTTGCTTACGGAATATTCCTGAAACAGCTTTGGTTCTTCTGATCAAATCGAGCATTTTAGTGGAAACAATGATTTCTTTCAAAGTTTTTTCCATTTATATTCGTGTTTTGTGTGTTTGCTTAAGGAACCATTATTTGTGTTCGGTCCTTGACCATAAATCAGTTGTGTCCTTCGTCTTGGTCTGCATGGGTGACTTTTTGTCAGTTTCTATATTGTTCATCAACACCATGTCTTGATTTGATTTTCCTCCAGGCCCACTTCATATCCGAACTACCCCTCTAGCGGGAATATGATGCCAAATGAAACGCAACGGAGCAAGGTGAGTAACCTTGGCCACCTTTGTTTCATTGCCCGTTTCACCATATCTTACAACTTGAAATTTGGTGGTGGTGTCATTTGTTTGATAAGCTTCAATTTTCATCTAGCACTTTTTCCCTAGAACTTTAGCAGCCGTAAGAAGACTTCCCTGAAACATTATAAAGCTTTGGAGTTGTACAACATAGTTTGCAAGTTCCGATTAGTTGCTGGGGCACCTTTGCTGTGTGATAACAATGTCTTGTCTGAATATCTTGGGCTTTGTGTGCTTCTGCTTATCCAGATTCCAGATGTCCCCTCCTTTTAGTTCTAGCCCACTTTCTGGCTGGGTGAAAAGTTTTTGCTGACATGCCCTTTTCTCCAGTTAACGTTGGTTTTGTTACATTCTTGGATTATTATAATCCATGCTAGGCTTTAGACTACACATCGCACTTTATAATAGCTCGTGTTAAATTTACTAGACATGCAGAGAAATAGCAGTGATGCCCAAGGTTACATCTTCATATTGTTGGCCATCGGCCTATTTCAGTATCCTATTTTTACTGTTTAATAACTTGCTACGTTCCTGAGTATCTGAATGTCACCCTCTGATTATATGGCAACTTCCTTCAATATATTTAATTTTAATATTTAAATGATGGTATTGATTGCAGTAATTATCAATTGATTCCAATTTTGAGAGCCATATATAGTAGTGCATCCTTATAACAAAGCGATATTTGTTGGGTACCCTCGAATTGTTGTCTCATTATTCTGCTGGTGTTGTGTTCTTCCTTGGTTAGTAACACCAGTTGGATATATTCGCAGTCTTCATATGGAGGATGCAAGACGACGACGACACCGCCGAGCACCAGTAGTGCATCGGCAGCGATTGCCATGGTGGAACACCCACACCCTATAGAATGCGAGTGGAGCGAGCACATCTCTCCCGATGGAGAATTGTACTACTATAATTGCGTGACATGTGAAAGCAGAGTAAGGATTCCTTTATTTTTCTTTCTATGTTTGTATATTCATTGGAATTAGAGTTGGACTAGATTTATAAGTTGGACATTTATGGTGGATGGATAATAATATGACAAACAGTGGGAGATGCCTGAGGAGTATGAACTTTATGAACAAGAAATTGACAACAAGGAACAGCAGGAACTACCGGAGATGCACGAAGCTCAATTGGTGTAGCAGAGCACACAATTTCTCGACACAGCTTGTGATATGTGGATGGAATTGTTGAGACTGGTTGTTGAGACTGGTTGTTGCTTGCGAACAAAAATCATGTATTGCCCCCTTTCCTGTGAAGAAGTCTTGTATCTGTTTTGATACACCAGTTAATATATTTTATATGTTCGTTTTTTTTTTTTAATAAGAAAGAAGAAATTTCAATATTTGAGATTTTAGTAATTTTTTTTAAAGAGAACGTAAAATACAGGCTCAGAAGTTATATGTTTTTATTTCACAAAAAATGTTTTTTTTTAATATCTGACTAGTGGCTTGCAGCCTTGGATGTCATTCGTCGGGTTTTTTTTAAAAATAATATATTTTTAAAACTTATTTATTAAAATATAACAAATTCTAAAACATTATGAAAATATGACAATCCGGAGTTTTAAGTTCCAGATTCACTGTCCTGATCAGAATCCGGGACAAACAGAATCTTTTTTTAATTTTTTTTTTAAAAAAAGAAATCGGCGACAGTTTAACCAAAACGGTCGCTATCCGCGACGGTTTATTAAAACGTCGCGGCAAACGTCGCTAATTTTCAAAATTTAAAAAAAAATTTAAGAAATGTTCTTTCCTAAACAATAATAAAATAACTTTATTTCCCAAACAATATTTCATACTATTGAATCAAAAAATTTATTATTGTTTGGGAATCTTAATTGTTTTGGGATTTAGAAGTTGCGGTAACTTTTTTTAACCGTTGCTATTTGCGACGGTTCAACCAAAAACCGTCGTTAATTCCCAAAATTTTAAAAAAAATTAAGAAATGTTCTTTCCTAAACAATAATAAAATAACGTTATTTCCCAAACAATATTTCATACTATTGAATCAAAGAATTTATTATTGTTTGGGAATCTTAATTGTTTTGGGATTTAGAAGTTGCGGTAACTTTTTTTAACATTGTTGGAATTAAACAAATTAAGATTTTCATGTTCCTCTTAAAATATGAAAATAATTATTTATAGCTAGAAAAGAATTTACAATTTTTTTAACATTTTTTAAACATTTCATTGTTAAGTTACGGTAAATTTAAACAATTACATTATTTATACTAATGACATTAATTTAAATATATTTATTTATAGTAATTAAATTTAGATAATAATAGTATTAATTGTGTACTAATTTTTGCATCCGTGTTTAAACAAATTTTTAATTCAACATAGAATATAAATATATTATGATATTAATTATTTAACTAATCGTTTATATTGAGATTAATATTTGGAGTATTAGTATAATCAAAATATTTGTAGTTATTCATATTACAAACATTATCAGAAATAATATACAAAAAACAATTCAATATAGAAAGAAAAAACAGAGATTCGAATTAGACTCGGCGCAATTCTCCCAAATTATCATACTCAACACAATTCTCAAAAATCAAATTTCGAATTACTGAGACTCGGCGCAATTCCCTCAAATTCTGTTATGCGACAGAAAACTATCAAATCAAATTAAGAATTCCGTTAAGCACACGATCGACACAATTTATAAGGGAAAGAGAATCACTGAATTTTTATAACAAAAAAAAAAGACACGGACCGAAGAAAAAAAAAACTGCTCAAGAAGAACGCCGAAACCGAAAAGTTGAGCTGAAGGATGGGATGAATTCGCCAAATACTCGGTGCAATTTATAGGCATGAAATTGTGTCACGCATGCAAATGAATATGTGACGCGTTCTGGTTAGAATCGTAGAAAATCCGTGCCGTAGCGACGGTTTTTGGTTAAACCGTCGCAAATAGCGACGGTTTAAAAAACCGTCGCGGATAGCGACGGTTTTGGTTAAACATCCGCGACGGTTTTTTAAACCGTCGCCGATTTCCTTTTTTAAAAAAAAATTAAAATCGGATTCTTAGAATCCGTGTCAGTTTGTCCCGGATTCTGACCGGGACAATAAATCCGGAACTTCAAACTCCGGATTGTCATATTTTCATAATGTTTTAGAATCTGTTATATTTTAATAAATAAGTTTTAAAAATATATTATTTTTTAAAAAAAACCCGTCATTCGTGTCCATTTCTCGGCAGCATATTTTGATCCAAATGATGGCGGTGGCAACCAAAAGTTACAAGTTGTGATAAAATTGGAATATTCTTCATAATACGTTTTAGGACCACAACATTTATATGTATGGATACATTTATTTGCTCCTATCTACATTTTTTATCGAGTATTCCCAATTTCATCATAATTTTAGCTGATAGATATGTTTAACGAAAATTAAGGTTTTAAATGGTAAAAAAAAAAAAGAAATTGTTAAAAATAAGAGTTGAAATTATTTTTTTTAAAACAAAAATAAGAGTTTGTAAATATTGAAAATTAGTGTGTGATGATGTATGTAATGATGTATTTATTTTTAGATTATTTTCAAAAAATTTCTATAAATAAGTCTTTCAATTTGTGAAGAAAAACACAATTGAGTGGAGAAAATTTTATAAAGTGTGTAGTTTAATATATTTTGTGAGTTTGATATTTTTATTTTTTATCATAAAGTTTTTATTTTTAACGCATTATCAGCACGATATTAGAAGGATCTTTATATTTTCCAAAGCTCCAAAACACAAGAAAAATGTAAAAATATTCAAAAGTAAGATTATTTATTTTGCTGTTTATTTATTTTTATTGTGTATATATTTAATATATAATATCATGTTATTATATAAAAGCAGTCAATGACACCTCATTATAATAACGTGTGTGATTATATTATTACACTGCTTATATATTTTTATTATGTTATTGTTTATTTATTGTATATATATATTTGAATAATATCATGTTATTAAATAAAATAAGTCAATGACACATCATTATAATAACGTGACGTGATTATTTCACTGTTTATATATTTTTCTTGTGTTATATAATAATTATATATATATATATATATATATATATATAAATATATTTGTATAATGTCACATTATTATATAAAAGGAGTCTCTGACACTTCGTTATAATAATGTGATGTGATATACATAATTATTTAAACATGATTAACATTATATACATCATATTATTACCATAAAATTTATATATACATATATTTTTTTAAGATTTTGTAACGGTCATAAACGGCTAGTTTTTACACTATAAATATGTTTTTATAAAAACATTCAATTACTCCAAATTTACTCTTCCACCCTAAAAATTTTCTTCATCAAAATTTTCGAAGAAGAAGATGATGATTCTTTCAAGATTATTTTGCATAATTATTTTGGTTATTATAATCACGACATATTGAGTTAATTGGGTCCAAATGAGATTATTAAATAAAATGATATCTCATCATCATAAGAAAAAGCAAAAGCTGTTATATTTTTGCGTCGGTATCTTGATGAATGATTAAAATGTGAATATTTCATTTAAAAAAATACAATGGCTTTATAGAAAGGATTAAAGGAAATTTTTGTACATATAAGGGAAATTATACTTTCGACCGCCCGTGATGAATGAAATATGTTAAATTTCAAGTTTTTAAGAAAATCAGTGATTACAACTGGGCAATGTATCGAATAATCTCGCAAATAAAATTTTGTAGACATGAGGTTACGAAATCGAAAATGTTCGAAAAAATATTTTTCACTATTCACGCATCAAATATAACTCTACAACTGTGGATATATTGTCTCAAAGCATTGACTCAAGCACATGGAATCTTGTTTATGGTGGAGCTGGTCCAGTGGCACGAGGGTGGTTAACGGATTAACGGATCAATAGAAAGAAAGAAGCGGTTGGTGGGAGTTGCTAACAGATAATCCCACGTGCATGGACTCATATATTGAGATGCATTTTAAAGCTTGTAATTTTCCTTTCTTTTAATTTAGCTTCTTCTATTCTTCATAACTCTCTACAAGAGATTCCCTCTCGTTTTTCTATTTGCGAGAAACAAGTGGTATAGCTTGTGATCTGTCCTGTAATCTGGAATAAACCATCTTGATGATTTGTGGTTAATAAAAGATTGAATCGGGTGCTGCTTGTCCGTGGTGTAGACAATTGTCGAACCACGTTATATCGATGTGTGTTTATCGCATTTCATATTGAATCATATTTGATCTTAGATAGTTGTGATATCGTGCATATTCAATTTAATCCAAACTCGATATTCTTGAAAGTGTGACGAGTTCATTCAATTGTAATCCATTGAAATTACAACAAGTGGTATCAGAGCTCTAGGTTCTGAAGGAGCATGGCGGCTGCAAGGTATGAAGTCGAGAAATTCACCGGAAAAAATGACTTTGGTTTGTGGCGTCTCAAGATGCATGCACTACTGGTTCATCAAGGTCTTGATGAGGCTCTTTTGGGAGAGAAGGCACTATCTTCTTCTTTAACCGATAAAGAAAGGAAAGATATTTTGAATAAAGTACATAGTGCATTGATCTTGAATCTTGGAGACAAAGTTCTAAGGGAAGTCTCTAAGGAAAAATCGGCAGCTGCAATCTGGACGAAACTTGAACATATCTACATGACAAAATCGTTGGCAAATCGACTCTACCTGAAGCAAAGGCTCTACACATTCAAGATGCTGCATGGGAAGACCTTGGAGGATCATATTGATGACTTTAATAAAGTCATTCTTGATCTCGAAAATATCGAGATAAAGTTGAAGACGAAGATCAAGGTTTGTTGCTGTTGAGATCTCTTCCCAAAGAATATGAGAATATTGCAGATACACTGATCTTTGGCAGAGAATCCTTGTCCCTGGAGGAAGTGCAAACGGCACTGGTCTCTAAAGAGCTAAAGAAGAATCTGAGATCAAAGAAGAAGAGTCAGGTGAAGGACTGATGGTCCGTGGAAGACCAGAGAGGAGTGAATTCAGTAAAAATAGGTTCAAGACAAGATCCAAGTCAAGAAGGAGATGCTTCTTCTGTCATAAAGAAGGTCATTTCAAGATTGAATGCCCTGAAAGAAAGAAGAGATTCCATGGAAAAACAACTGAATCAGGGGATGCAGCCATTGTTCAGGATGGATATGAATTATCTGAGGTACTAACAGTGACTGATAAGGACCCATCTAAGGATTGGATATTAGATTCAGGGTGCTCATACCATATGACACCCAATCGAGATTGGTTTGAAATATTAAACCAAATAGAATAAGGTTCAGTACTCCTTGGAAATAATAAAGCATGCAAGGTACTTGGAATTGGATCTGTACGAATCAAGATGTATGATGGAACTGAGAGAGTACTACAAGAGGTAAGATACGTTCCAGAATTAAAGAGAAACTTAATATCTCTTGGAACACTGGACAAAATCGGATACATGTTCAAAGCAGAAAATGGAGTCCTAAAGGTTTCTAAAGGTGCCCTAGTAATGATGAAAGGAATCAGAAACAATGGGCTATAATCATTCATTGGAAGCACAATCATTGGTTCAACAGCTGTAGTAGCAAATGGTGAAAACAATAAAACTCAGATGTGGCATAAAAGATTAGGCAATGTAAGTGAACATGGATTATTGGAACTGTGCAAACAAGGAGCCTTTGGTGAGGATAAAATAGAAAGTCTGGGATTCTGTGAGGAATGTGTGTATGGAAAATCTTGTAGAGTCAAGTTCAATACATCCAGTTACAGAACCAAAGCTACCTTAGAATACATCTATTCGGATCTCTAGGGACCTTCAAGAACAGCTTCACTAGGTGGAGCTAAGTATTTCATGAGCATCATAGATGATTATTCCAGAAAAGTATGGATATATATTCTGAAAGGTAAAGATGAAGCCTTCAAATCATTCAAGGAATGGAAAGTACTGGTAAAAAATCAGACATGAAGGAAGGTGAAATGTCTTAGTACAGATAATGGACTTGAATTCTTGTCTGATGAGTTCAACATGTTTTGTGCAAAAGAAGGAATCATGAGACACAAGACATTGAGAAGTACCCCACAGCAGAATGGCCTTCCGGAAAGAATGAATAGAACCATACTCGAAAGGGTAAGGTGCATGCTGGTAACAGCTAACCTACCAAAGACATTCTGGGCAGAAGCTGCATGTACAACGTGTTATCTCATCAATAGATGCCCTTCCTCTGCCATAGGACTTAAGACACCTCAGGAGCTATGGACAGGTAAACCAGCAACCTACAAGCACTTGATAATCTTTGGATGTATTGCATGTGCACATTTGAGACAAGATAAGCTTGCACCAAGAGCTTTAAAATGCATATTCATTGGATACCCAAATGGAGTCAAAGAATATAAACTTTGGTGCTTGGAAAACGGATTTAAAAGGATGATTATAAGTAGGGATGTTGTGTTCAACAAAGGAGATATGTCAAATATCAGTAACCAAACAGTAGATGTACCTACTCTAGATGCTGAACCAGTAAGTATGGGAATGAGGCTGGATATTGAAGGGGTGACTGGTAAGGCTGATCAAAATTCACTAGTTATAGAACAAGAAGCCTAGCAGATAGAAGAAGAAGGGTATAATTTGGTGAGAAATAGGGAGAAAAGAACAAGCAAACCACCAGAAAGGTACGACTATGCTGATATGATCTCATATGCTTTAATTACAGCTCAAGGTCTGGATATTGAAGAACCACAATCTTACAAGGAAGCTATGTGATGTAAGAATAAGAACGAATGGTTAAAAGCTATGAAAGAAGAGGTTAAGTCACTTCAAGTCAATGAGACCTGGATTTTAGTGGAAAAACCACATGGACAGAAGCTGGTTGCATCAAAATGGGTGTTCAAAAGGAAGGATGGTATACCTGGAGTTGAACCACCAAGGCTAAAGACAAGACTAGTAGCCAAAGGTGTCACACATAGAGAAGGAATTGATTTTCATGAAGTATTCTCTCCAGTAGTAAAACACAGATCAATTCGAATCCTATTGGCCATTACAGCAAGATGGGACATGGAATTGGAACAAATGGATGTTAGGACAGCTTTCCTACATGGAGAGCTAGAAGAAGACATTTACATGCTTCAACCCGAAGGCTTTGCTGTGGCAGGAAGTGAGGACAAAGTGTGTAAACTCAAGAAATCATTGTATGGGTTAAAACAGTCTCCAAGGCAATGAAATAGAAAGTTTGATGACTTCATGTTGAAAGCTGATTTCAGAAGAAGCAAATATGATCAATGTGTGTATTTCAAACACGGTGAAACAGGCGAGATGATATATCTAATGTTATACGTGGATTATATATTGATAGCCTGCAAAAGGAGAGAAGAAATTATCAAGCTCAAAACTCAGTTTAAAACAGAGTTTGACATGAAGGACCTTGGTCTAGCAAGGATGATGCTTGGTATGAAAATAAGGAGGGACAGGGAGAGTAGATTGATTTACTTGTCCCAACGATCATATATTGAGAAAGTATTGAGTAATTTCAGAATGTTAGACGCAAAATGTGTGCTAACACACTTAGCACAACACTTCAAACTCACAACATCACAGAAACCAGAAACAAGTGAAGAAAGGAACTACATGAAAGAGGTGCCTTATGCAAGTGCTGTATGATCAGTAATGTATGCAATGATATGTACAAGGCCTGATTTAGCATATGCTGTAAGTATGGTGAGCATATTCATGGCCAATCCAGGGAAAATGCATTGGGAAGCCCTCAAATGGGCGATGAGATACCTCATGGGTACAATGAAGTATAGTTTGGCCTATGGTGGAGTAAATGAAATAACAGAAACGTTGAGTGGTTTTGTGGATTCCGATTATGCAGGGTGCATTGACACCAGGAAGTCTACAACCGGATATGTTTTTACAATGTTCGGGACAGCAATCAGCTGGAAAGAAAGCCTCCAACTAGTGGTGGCACTGTCAACCACAGAGGCCGAATATATTGCCATTACAGAAGGAGTTAAAGAGGCTCTGTGGTTGCGTGGACTAGTTGCTGAACTGGAAGTTCAGGATGCAACATTTAAGACTGCTATGTGATAGTCAAAGTGCAATTCACTTAACAAAGAACCAAGTGTTTCATGAGAGAACTAAACATGTGGATGTGAAATTGCATTTGTGAGAGAAATAGTTGGAAAGGGAGAAGTCGAGCTAGAAAAGGTAAAGACTGATGACAATGCAGCAGACATGTTAACAAAACCAATCACAACAGAGAAGCTTCAGCATTGCTTAGAATTAATCAATGTTGAAGAGTTGGAAGGTCCTTAAAGTAAGGACACAAAAATGGCAGGTAGCACTCGGATCAATCGTGAGACAAGGTGGAGAATTGTGGATATATTGTCTCAAAGCATTGACTCAAGCACATGGAATCTTGTTTATGGTGGAGCTGGTCCAGTGGCACGAGGGTGGTTAACGGATTAACGGATCAACAGAAAGAAAGAAGCGGTTTGTGGGAGTTGCTAACAGATAATCCCACGTGCATGGATTCATATATTGAGATGCATTTTAAAGCTTGTAATTTTCCTTTCTTTTAGTTTAGCTTCTTCTGTTCTTCATAACTCTCTACAAGAGATTCCATCTCGGTTTTCTATTTGTGAGAAACAAGTGGTATAGCTTGTGATCCGTCCTGTAATCTGGAATAAACCATCTTGATGATTTGTGGTTGATAAAAGATTGAATCGGGTGCTGCTTGTCCGTGGAGTAGACAATTGTGGAACCACGTTATATCGATGTGTGTTTATCGCATTTCATATTGAATCATATTTGATCTTAGATAGTTGTGATATCGTGCATATTCAATTTAGTCCAAACTCGATATTCTTGAAAGTGTGACGAGTTCATTCAATTGTAATCCATTGAAATTACAACAACAACAACAACAATATAGAGTGTGTGGGTTTACGAGATATTCTGAACCTATCGCATATCTTCTTATGGCGGAAAAAAACAACGAGCTGCTAATTAGAAATTATTAGTCCCGACCCACTGAATCAACATCATTTTCAAAAGTAAATGTTGTAAGTAAAAATGAATTTAAACCTGGAAATCAAATCAAAGTCAAACACAAGGTTTTGGGCGAGGTCGAAATCGAGGTCGTGGACGTGGAAGTGGTCGTGGTCGAGACCGTGGTTTTGAAAACAATCGAGATAGTTACTTTTATAACTCATATCAAAATGGCATCACGAACCAACCACTGAAAAGGCATCATGAGAACATGAGTGTTAATGAAAATCACTCAAAACGATTTGAAAATTCTTGTTTTAGATGCGGCACTTCAGGACATGGTCTCGTATTTGTCGAGCCCCCGAGCACCTTTGTAAGCTCTATAAAGAATCAATAAAGGAAAAAGAAAAAGAGACCAACTTCACTGAACACAGTGACAGTTTGAGTGATTCAACTCATATTGATGCTGCAGATTTTTTGAATGATTTCTCTGAAAATGATCAATATATTGGTGGAATTGAAATGTAAAATATTTTATTTTTCATGTGCTAATATGCTAATGTTTTATTGTATAGTTATGATATGCCTTATAATTTTCAATAAATTATATATGTATTGTCAGTAATTTTTTTTCGTTGCATATTTTTTTTGAAATTCAAATATGAAAACTGCTATGAACATAGCTAAACAAGGAACTAATCCCATGTAAGTTTGCCTACCTGATAGTGGTATAATGCACACTATTATCCGAAATAAAAGATATTTCTTGGAACTAAAACTAACAAAAACAATGGTGAATACAATATCAAGTCATGTAGACTTGATTAAAGGTTGTGGTAAAACACATTTTTTGTTACCTAAGGTACAAAATTTCTGATAAATGATGTTTCGTATTCACCACAATCGAAAAGAAATTTATTGAGTTTTAATGACATATATTCCAATGGGTATGATACTCAGACAATAAATGAAAGAAATGATAAATATGTGTCTTACCACATATAAATTAGGAAAGAAATGTGTAGTTGAAAAACTATCAATGCTCATTACTGAATTGCATTATACACATATACGTTCAATTGAATTAAACATGGTAGTTGATAATTCTTCAATATTAATCAATTGGCATGATCGATTAGGATATCATGGTTCAAAAATGATGCAAAAAATTATAGAAAATACACATAATCATCCGCTGAAAGACCAAAAAATCTTTCAAAATAATAAGTTTCATTGTAAAGCATGTTCTCTTAGAAAACTTATTATAAGATCATCACTAGCTAAAATCCAAACTGAATCACTTATGTTTCTTGAACATATTCAAGGTTATATTTGTGGGCCAATTCATCAACCATGTAGACCATTTAGATATTTTATGGTATTGATCGATGTCTCCAATAGATGGTCACATGTATGTTTATTATCAACTCGAAATGTGGCATTTGCAAGATTACTTGCTCAAACAATAAAATTGCGGAATCAATTTCCTAATTATACAATCAAGAAAATTAGACTTAATGCTGGTGAATGTACTTCTCGAACTTTTAATGATTATTGTATGTCAATGAGAATCATTGTTGAGCGTCATGTTGCTATTGTGTATACACAAAATGGATTGGCTGAATCATTGATTAAACGTCTACAACTGATTGCTAGACTAATGATTATAAAAATAAAACTCACTGTTTCTATATGGGGACATGCAATTTTACATGCTGCTGCATTAATTTGCATCAGACCAAGTGCATATCATAAATACTCCATATTGCAGCTTGCCTTTGGTAAAGAACCAGACATTTTTCATCTGAGAATTTTTAAATGTATGATATATGTGTCTATTGCACCCCCTCAACGAACAAACATGAGACCTCAAAGAAAGATTGGAATTTATATCGGTTATGATAGCTCATCAATCATTCGATATCTTGAGCCTCAGACATGCGACATGTTTAGAGCATGTTTTGCTGATTTTCATTTTAATGAAGAAGGAGGAGAAAAGAAATATATCGAAAAGAAAGTTACATGTTATACATCATCATTGTTACATCTGGATCCAATAACTAAAAAATGTGAAAAATATGTACATCAAATTGTGCACGTGCAAAGAATAGCAAATCAAGTACCAGATGCATTTGCAGACACAAAATAGATAACTAAATCATATACATGCTGTAAATGCCCATATTCGAATTGAAATTCCAAAGAAACAAATTGAAGACACCCGTGATGTCATAAAATGATTGAAGCGTGGAATGTCAATTGGTTTCAAGGATAAAAATCCTCGAAAAAGAAAATACATAGAGAAACATGATGATCACAAAATAGATAATGATATTCCGGTAGAAATATATGATAATGAAAATGTTATGTAAGAACCACAAACTGATGAGAATCGTGAGATCTATATCAATTATATTAATACTTGAAAAATATGGAACCGAAAATATAAAAAAAATTGATGAGATATTTTCTTACAATGTGGAACCGAAAAGGGAGAGTGTTGAAAATAATGAATTTTGAAAATAAGAGTTGTAAATATTAAAAATTAGTGTGTGATAATATATGTAATGATGTATTTATTTTTAGATTATTCCAAAGAAATTTCATAAATAGGTATCTCAATTTGTGAAGAAAAACACAATTAAATAGAGAAAATTTATAAAGTGTATAATTTAATATATTTTGTGAGTTAAAATTTTTATTTTTTATCGTAAATTTTTACTCTTAACAAAAATAACAATATCAGGAAAAGAAAAAAATACATATGATAAAAGAATGTCAGCTGGCACATCAAGGGTGTGGTGTGGTGTGGTGTGGTGGGACTTCGTAAATTAGAGGATAACATTTACTATATATTATTAGTTGAAGGTAGGGGTGGGAAAAAATACCGAAATACCGAAATACCGAAAAACCGTACCGAAAAAATACCGAACTTACCGAAAAAATCGGTATACCGAAAATTTCGATATCGTACCGAAATTTTCGGTATCGGTATCGGTACGAAATATTTTTTTTTCGGTATTTCGGTATATACCGAAATACCGAAAATAATTTTTATTATTATTATTTTTTAAATTTAAGTTCGGTATACCGAAAAAATTTTCGGTGTCGGTACGGTACCGGTATGAATTTTTTTCATACCGAAAATTCGGTATACCGAATGTGCGGTATACCGAATTTCCGGTATCGGTATCGGTAAAATTCCATACCAATATTTTCGATATGATATACGGTACCGTAGTTCAGTACGGTATATCGTACCGTACCCACCCCTAGTTGAAGGACTGAAATGCAATTCAAAGAGTCAAACCTAAATTTTGTGCGTTTCAACGTTTTTGGGGATGACGCTTCGCTTCAGCATTAAGGTATTTACTATATATATAATTAGGGTTGGTTGCAGTTTGGGTAATTGTTAGCCGACGTTGACAAATCTGGCTGTTTTCGTTGGCGGTGAATGAAAAATGGGAGATGCAGGGAAGAGGCATATTTCGAGTTTGTGCGTGAATCTAATTAAATTCAACACATATCTCCAATATGTGGGATTTGGATTTCAATTTTCAATTTCCCTGATTGGATGATTCGGTGTGCAGGTGTTAGATTCACGCACAAACTCGTAATCTGTCTTTCCAATTGAATTCGGCCTCGCTTATGATCCGTCAGTTTTCGTCAATCTCAGCAGCAAGGCGGTGGCTTTGTGGCTCTAGAGCTTTTATGAATTGGGTGAGTTCCGCAGATCAAAGACGCTTCTTTGATTACTCGTTAGTCGTGGCATCTAATTGTGTTCTCGACAAGCGATATCCGTAGTGTGTATCAAGAAATATGGTTTCTTGGTCCGTTTAATTTGTCAACGAAGTTTGTCTTTGGTGTGTTCACCGTGTTTATCAACGTATATTTATTTTTTTCAGATGAAGTTAGAAGAAAGGTTTGGTTTTTTATCCATTAAATGTTCAAATTAACTCAAATAATTTGATCGCTTTTTGAAATTTGGTTGCTTAGCAACTACTGATTTAACCAAGGAACCTTCTGGCTTTCTCACTGAGGTATGTTTCAGTACAGATGCGAATTTGCTGGCTTCTAAGTGCATATTGTGCAACACGGAGTTCCTTTGTGCAACACGTAGTTTCTCATACTCCTATTTCCCTTCCTTACACCTGTCTTCTCTTTTGCTTCCATTTCATTAGCCTTGATTTGTATTGGAAAAAGAGTAACCATGTAATCAGAATCCATACCCTTGCATTTGGATTGATGAAATTTAGCTATACAGATTTGAAATTTCGTCCAAATCCACTGTGTATGTTTGGTGACAAGAAAGCAATTGAAAATTGAAATCCATCGTTCAAGTTCAATACATTTTAATTCAGGTGTTGGTGCATTTGAAATTCCAATTTTAAATCCCATCTCAATCCAAACTCATAATCCAAAACTTGGCCTGATAGAATAGAAATTCGTATGAAACGTACAAAAATTTACTCTTGGTTATTATATACATGGGAATACATGTAATATTATCATATTCAAGGAGTTTCATCAAGTTCTGTTGACTTAAATTGAAGAAACAGAGTGAATAAGCTCAAACCCATGTATGCTTGGTAAGTAGTTTAGGAAAATCGGAAGAACAATAATTGAAGGATTCATGAGTGAAATAACTCACATGTTGAAGCACTAATAAAAATTCAATTTAGTTTTGAGTTGGTTTGTCTTTCACTCTGTTGAAGAACTTCGCTGGGAACAGTATTCTGTATTATTTTTTCCTCATTGATTCCTTGATCTCAATCGACCTAGATGATGTACATGATAAATTCTATGATAAATTCCATTATGTTCGACTGCCTTGTGCAGATTCATAAACAATACGAGCTTATGTTATTGTCATTTTCTTTTCTCCTCTTCTCCCCCCACCCTTTTCGGGTTAAATTTTAACAAAATGGTATGAGCCCTCTCCATCAAGTGTCCCATCACCGTATCCTGAAAATATGATGTATGCTATCTCAATATTTTTATCTTCTCATCAAAACTAATTCCTACAAAAAATGCATATGCTAGAGTTTTTCTCTCCAAAAAGAAATAGCCTAAGAGACAAGTGCTGCACCAAATCGAAGATGTAGATGCCTGTGCTGCAAATCTAAAGTCGGATCATGAATTGGTTGAGTGGTTTGAGTATATGAAGCAAAACGAAAGCTCGAAAACTCTAGCTATGACTGTTCTTTTTTTTTTTTGGTGGAGGAGAGGAAACGAGAGAAGGGATGAAATTCTATTCTGAAAGCTGGAAACGCAAAAATCGAGATCTTTCCTGTGTCTTGTCTAGCGCTAGACAAATTAAAGGCTTGTCCATATGTGGTGGTGGACAGCTCGCACAGCACGAAGCTTCCGCGGAGGAGCCTGTCACGCTCCAAGCAGACTGATACTAAATTGGAAAATGTAATTGTCCACAAAAAGCAAAATGTACAGCTTTGATGACCTTTATTAACATAATGGATTCTACAACCGAAGTTGGATAGTGAAACAAAATTTATCATATTTGTTTAGGAGACCGTATGCCGCTAGTTCAAGATTTATTTGATGCACTATCCGGGGTTGTTGAAACTAGTAGGTAATGGCGCCTTGAATCAAAATATTATTTGGAATATAATGAGTTTAGGACATTGGGAATAATCAAATGCACTAATAAATAACCAAACACAAATGATAAGCACATTGCTTAAATAAGCATTTAATTAATTGGATTCAGTACAAATTGATAGGATGTCCATGAATAACAATCAACTGAAGATCCTTCCCACGGCCGTCAGTCTGCCTTGCTGGGTCATTATTGCATATAAATCCACTAAGCACTTTCATTTGTGTAGAAATAGATGTTGATACTTTTTTGTTATTAGCATAATAATAATGATAATATATATTTATTGCATCCCAAGATCTCAGAGTCACATTCAAAAAATAAAAGCTACATTAGAAATGCCACCACACTCTTGGTTCCAAGAAACGTTCAATCCCAGCTTCCCGTTTGACCACTCAAATCCAACCTCAACTCCGTTCAGGTATGATTTCTTAGGCGAAACACTGGAATATGCCAAAAAGTCACCTCCACCCTTCACTTCAATCTTGGCTATCATCCCATCATACAACAGTCCAAGTATCGTCCCTCCGCTGTTAAACAAGTTGGTTAATCCAATTGGTGCGAATTTGACTGCATCAGTACCAACTCCCAGCTTCTTGATAGGCACGAAGCTGAAAATCTCAAATGTTGAAGGCTGAATTGTGATAGGAATGACATCAGATTGTGGAGTTGCTAAGAATAGTTTCTGTGCCTCGGTAAGATAGACAGCATATTCCTCAGCTTTCCCCATGTCAGCAGCTTCAGTCTTTTGATCCCATTCAATATCACTTACGTGAACTGTTCCAGACATTGGGTGGTAACAATGGGAGTATCCCTTAATCCTTTGTTCCTTTGGGTCCCATCCAGCACCTTGGCAGTTGAAAGCACCAATAACACCTCCATACTGTATGATACAATTTTTTTGTATCAGTTTTAATATCTGAAATAACGGATAATGGAGTAGTTATTAGCTAATGCGTGAACGCACCTTGTTAAAGTTCCAGATCTTTAGAATGGTTTTGTCATCAAAGAGAGGGTTCTTAAAGAGGCAGTCTCTTGTTGGTAGAGCATAGTAGATGCACTTGGGAATGGTGCTGTCAGGGAACACCAACTTATTGAGAAGATCAAAATCGTGACCACCCAAAGAATCACTAACATATACAGGGCCTCCACAAATGGCCCTTGACCCAGCATGGAACTTTGCACACAAATGGTCTGATTGAAACATGTCCCAATCTGGCTGGATGAATTGACCCATCCACATACTGTTATAAGCACAGTGGATCATATGGACACCTTGTAGCCAATAAACTCCCATTGGATCACCATTAGGATCTTGAAACCAGAAGTCGTCCCCTGTTTTTATTCATTATATTGCAGAATTACTTTTAATGAATGAGTAACATATAAAAGAAGGTGCGGATTTCTTTCCTTCTTACCAACTCTTCCCATAGATATCTGCTCAGTTCCAAGGAAAAAGAAGTCATTGCACTGCTGCATGCTTGAAATGAGTCCGGTCCCATTGAAGTTCTTTGCAAGAGATCTGGACAGCCCCTTATAGTAAGTCTTGGCAATATCAACTCTGCCTCCGTAATCTTCAGACACATATTCAAGATCCTTTTTGAAAGATGAAATTTCGTTAGTTTGATCATTCAAAGTTTGAAGTATGGGAACCAGCAAATGTTTTGGGAAGATAACTTGATATTGCTTACATGAATGACATCAACTTTCACTCCAGTGATTCCGACTTTGGCGAGGTAAGAATGCATAGAGTCATAGAAATCATCGGCTTGATCAGGATGCACAAGTCCGATTGAACCTTCAATAATTTTTACCACCGCCAGATCTGTCATGGTTCCGTCGAGTCCGGGTGACAATTTGCAAGGCACAACCTTGGAGTTCAAATGAGTTGCACCTGGTCTGACCCCTCCCCATGCACCACACAACGCGTGCCAGACATATATATCATCCAGTCCTTTGAATGTTGTCCTCAAATCTTTAGTGAATGCTTTCATTCCAGAATTTTGTAACTTGCAAGAGCAACTTGAACACTTTTCGCTCGAACCCTTTTCTTGTTCTTCTTCTCCGCCAAACATCGCATCCAATTCTTTTGCATGTCTCTGAATTTCAGCTTCATATTGGGACAAGTCGGTTACCCCCAATAGAGCTGCCTTGTCACGGGATTTTTCTGCAAACTCAAGCTCAATAGCCTTGTGAATCAGCATCTTCGGTTTCTTAGGATCAAAAGGAGGACGATTAGGTCCCGTAAGTGATCCACCCTGATACTTTCTGAATTTTTCACATTCATCAAGCCTGTGAAGCCTGGCAGTCATTTGAGTTCCTCCGAGTACAAGATTTTTGGTGTCCTTGGTGGGATCTTCTCCATCTTTGTTGATGCTTTGCCATCCATCATCAATTATAAGGAACCTCGGTGTGAGGCCACCATCTGCGAATTCCTTGATTCCATGCCAAATTCCAGCAGGCTCCACTGTCAAGTAAAACGCATCCCACGTGCACCAACCAAATTTGTCCACAAGGGGTGGCGCAGATTTCTCTTCAATGAGCTTGAACGTATTTAGGTGAACTCTAAGAGCAGTATAAGCCTCTTTCATCACATTGTATGGATTATCAGACACATGAACATAGGCAATCGCATCAAAAGATGAAGATTTCACCACGGTAGACCCACTCTCAGCACATATCAATATATGACCATCTTTTCCAGGATGAAAGGCGGACCTGAAACCTCCTTCAATTATCGGAATGATGGCAACGTAAGACTTTATTTCAGGTACATCTAGCATAATCCATTGCGTTTCCATCTGTATATCGGAACCCGATTTTCCAACCCACTGAGTGGACCACCAAGTCTTGAACCTGAAAATGCTAACAAAATCCCTGTTCGTGAATTTCCCCAAGGAATTGGTTTGGCGATCGGAGGATTCACGCTGGCTGAATCCTAGGAACGCACCCTTGCTAGACAGGGACTGGACGCGCTGGAACAGTGGAAGTGGAGCTTCTGAGGATTGGCAAACGGAGGAGAAACTCTTGAGAGTGACATTGCTCGGAACTTCGGTGAGCAATGGAACACTGCCCACGAAGAACTTTCCACCAAGTAGTTGGAAAGAGTTGTCTTTTGTGCTGGATTTCAGGACACTGTGAATCGAGTTTGCGGGATCATTCGGGGGTGCCATTAAAAGGAGAGGAGGAAGGAAGATAGATTATGAATTCGGTGAGAGGGACTAAAATATGAAAACCACAATAATCAAGAAGAAAAGCTTATATATATACTTTACTAAGCAATGAAAGCTAAGGGATCCGCTGTCTCACAGTTTGCACCAAGAAAATGGCCAAGTTAATGCAGATATATATACAGGGAGAAAAGAATGAAACTATATATATACACACATATTGGGGAAAAAAGAAGAAGGTGGGCGAATAAAAGAATCGATAGAAAGCCGTAGAGATAAGAGGCTTGGGCGGTTGGCTATCGGGGTGAATTTGCGGTACTATCACGCCACTTTATTCGCTCTTCTTCCTCCTCCTCCTCGCCAATTCCATTGGTTTTTTGGAAGCTCAGCATTAAAAACAGCGTTAATCACGGGGAGGGTATATATACTAATACTAATAAACTATCTGTCCATGCATGGATGCACGTGTCCTTCACACATATTCTTCCTCTACTTTATATCAGTTACCAGCCAAAATATTCAAAGAGTGCTTTGTTAAGTCTTGTGCCACAATTTTCAGTAAAAACCAAAGAAGAAAATGCAAGTCAAAGTAACTTAATTATTTAGAATTGGATTCAAATGGAACAAGAATTTTTATAGGATGAACAGCAGAGGTAACATACATTCTTTGTATCTCAAAATAATAATAATACATGATTTGTCTATAATTTCATATATCGTCCCACTCAAATTGACCGATTCAACGATCAGTTGTATATCAACTTGATTCATATGATTGATCTGATCGAGGATTGACACGAAGCTAAAGGTACGTATCTGGAAGAATATCCATAAAAGCAGCAGGAACAAATGGAGATAATTAAAAGGCGAAAGAATATTTATTGTTTCTCACGAAAATTTGATGGGGTATCAGTGATCGTGCCAAATATAAAATGTTTTAAATCTTTTTTATTATCAATTATTGTGTGTCCCGATTCAACCGTTTGTTATAATTTCCTCGCTATGACTTCAAAACTTAAAATATAAACCGATAAATACGATGAAATTGTTGAGAAAATTCATAAACAACATCAAGATTAATTCTGTTGTTTTGAACTTGAAAGACATTTTTACAAGAAAGTTGGAGAAACATGCCAAAATTTAAAGAAAATAGAATGCTGGAAAATAAAAAATACGCAGATTAATTATGGAGTGAATTTGGGGAAACTTTGTTGTTGCTTTTGTTGAATTTTTGTTAGTACATTTTTTATTCTTCCTCTCAGCTTTTGTTCCATTTCACCAAACAGATTGATTATTTTCCACGATCATTCATCGGGGTTCGTTGATCAACTCCTCTCATCGTGGTCTTGCTCTTTATATTTTAAGGGTTTCTATCGTTAGTGGGTTTCAAATGATTATATATATATTACTAATAATGCATGATTTATGAATTGTAATATGAAAATAATAATACACACACAAATGAATACATAATACAAGTCCATTGTTGTAGAAGGCGAAAGCAGTGAAAGAACCGGATTCTCCGAAAGGCAATCATACTTTTATTGTGGAATATGCAATTATTGATAGATGCTTTTTTGTTGCATGCTCGAACCAAAAAATCTTTTCTCATTTTTTCATATACGTGGATATGTATATAATTAGTTTATTCAGTGTAATTTCATACAGATCATCACAACCTGATTATATATTATTATATAATTCTTCATTTTTTTAAAAAAATATTTATTATAAATTCATACAGACCATTCAAAACGTAGTGACAATATATGTGTGGAACAAATTATTGACACGCATATAATCGCACCTCATGTTAAAAGTACTTTTAATATGTCAATTAGACATAAAGTTTTTTTCGCCTCTTCGTAATATTTGTTAACTAATTTTTCCGGTGTTAGTTTATTAGTAATTTTTGTCCATATCTTTAAATTTTTTTTTTTGATTTTTTTCTCTAAATATCTCTTATTAATCTAAAAGTTCAATCTCACTAAATCTTATCTAAGCAATAATCTATAAATATCATATCCAAATAAAATAATATATCTTTTTTTTCACAAAAAAAAAAATTATAGTGGCATGAACGGAACACTCTTACTTAGGGGTGGGTACGGTACGGTATACCGTACCGAAAATATCGGTATGGAATTTTTTCATATCGATACCGAAAATTCGGTATACCGCACATTCGATATACCGAATTTTCGGTATGAAAAAAGTTCATACCGGTACCGTACCGACACCGAAAATTTTGTCGGTATACCGAACTTTAATTTAAAAAATAATAATAATAAAAAATTATTTTCGGTATTTCGGTATACCGAAAAAAAAATATTTCGTACCGATACCGATACCGAAAATTTCGGTAAGTTCGGTATTTTTTCGGTACGATTTTTCGGTATTTCGGTATTTTTTCCCACCCCTACTCTTACTTAATTAAGAACGTACTGGAGACTACCGAAATGTACTCGATTTTGTAAGATGTTTGGTGTTTTGTACTCTTTCTTCTTTGCTTAGATCATTCTGTTTGCACCAGTGATACATTATACTCAATATTAGAATCAAATGTTCGTCGTTTTATCAAAATTTAAATTTTATAGTTAATAACAATGCAACACAATCTTTTAACCCGTATAATATCTCAATAATATCGTACCTCAGATTTTTAGAGTCCGAGTCGAACTTTGGAAATTGAGACTCTCAAAAATAGATTCGCTTTGTAAAATTAAATTCAGGTTTCAAAACTAAAACATACACACACAATTATAAAAACAACTAACATATAAATTATAATACTTACAAACTATATGATAAAGTTAGATCATAAGGCAAAAATATACTAAATATTTACTTAAACAGTATTTGTCATGTTGTTTGTTAACTAAGTTTGCATGATCAAGATGTTCACTTTTTTTTTATTGATATCATAGCTAATTCATTCAACCTTTCTTACAACACAGTAGATCATATATAAGTCTTGATTAGCTTCAATTTTGAGTCCCTATCCCTTTTTCCTAAACCCAACAATATCTGATTATTTATTATCACAAATTGTCTTAACAAAATTCGATACAAATAATGAGCCGCTGTATAGTTTAAAATTACACAATTAACCAAAATTCTTTAGAATTTATGAATCTTCATAATAAACTCACCAATAGTACTCTTCAATACAACAATTCACAACCATGATTATACCATGTAATATAGCTAAAAAAATACGATTAGGTCTCATGTGAGACTGTTTCACGAATCTTTATCTGTGAGACAGGTCAACCCTACCGATATTCACAATAAAAAGTAATACTCTTAGCATAAAAAGTAATATTTTTTCATGGATGACTCAAATAAGATATATGTCTCACAAAATATGACCCGTGAGACCGTCTCACACAAGTTTTTGTCAAAAAATACTCTTAAAACATAATTAATAACAACCATTTTATTAATTCAGCTTGCACTTTAAACCAAAATAATCATAGTATTACTTGAATAATTCAATTTCATTTCCATAGTTTATTTTGCTCTAATTGATGGTTTGAAATATTAAATACACGAATTTTCAGTAAAACCTAAATTTCAAGTGTGTAATGTGTGCACTAAATTTTTAGTGAAGATTTGCAATCTCACATTTTACTAGTGATCTCCCTACATTGAAGCAAAAGAAAAGGAAAATATAGTAGACGATACATTTGATAATATCTAAGCTACATGTAAAATATAATTTGGACCCCTCTTGGAAGTGGATGTTGGAAATTTGTAGAGTTTTGAATAAAAATTATGTCTCATGAATGTGAGAGTGTCTTTTGGCTCTCCACATTCTTGAGTTAGTTGAAGAGTTTTGGCTCTTCATATTCTTGAGTTAATGAGAAGATTAATTGAGTTAATTAATTTTGCATGACTCTTGGTATGCATTTTGGGGATTATAAATAGTGTGTTCACTTCCTCATTTCATACATATGAAAATTTTATCTCTTTCAAGCACTCTCTCGCATTACATATTAGTATCTTTCCAATTGGCCTCCGTTAAATCTCGGTGATAAAGTAAAGATATGTTTTCAGTTCGCCGTAGTAGTGTCTCGTGCTAAGTCACTGCTGGTTGTTCCGTTGTATCCTGGGAAACAGACGTCCAAGACGATCCTCGAAGCACATACAGGAGGGGACGAATCTGTTTTAAGGACACTGTACTTCGTACAGGCCTCGGTTTGGTTTACTTCATTTATATCGTTTCTCTGTTGTTTTCTCTTCACTATATTGCTCGCTGGTTTTATTGACAAAACCTTTCTGTACTGTCCCATATATGACTACTGAAACCAGCGTGCAAAGAAAAACTGGTTATGTTGTCCCTACTGTGGCTCAAGTTGTCACATATGTTACCCCACGTGCTGCTGCGGTTGCTGTCCGAGCCAGTCACGGTGAAAAGCCTGAAAAGTTCACTGGTGTGGACTTCAAAAGGTGGCAGCAGAAGATGTTGTTCTACTTGGCGATGCTAAACCTGGCAAGATTCCTGTCTGAGGATGCTCCTAAACTCGAGGAGGGTGAGGAAGATGTTGAATCTGTTAGTGCTGTGGAGGCATGGAGTCATTCCGATTTCTTATGCCGAAACTATGTGCTAAACGGATTGGCCGATTCGCTCTACAACGTGTTTTGCGAAAAGAAATCGGCTAAAGATCTTTGGGAATCCCTTGACAGAAAGTACAAAACCGAGGATGTCGGGGCCAAGAAGTTTCTTGTTGGCCGCTTTCTGGACTTTAAAATGGTGGATTCAAAGCCGGTTATCAGCCAAGTTCAAGAACTCCAAGTGATTCTTCACGAAATTCAAGGTGAGGGGATGACTTTGAGTGAATCATTCCAAGTGGCTGCTATTGTTGAAAAGCTACCACCAGCTTAGAAGAATTTCAAAAATTATTTGAAACACAAGCGCAAGGAGATAAATGTTGAAGAGCTCATTGTTCGACTTCGCATCAAGGAAGACAATAAGAGTTCGGAAAGACGATTGTTTTCTCCTGTTGCCGCTAAGGCAAATGTAGTCGAGCATGGTCAAAGCTCGAAAAAGAAAAATTTCTTCTCCTCCAACCAAAGGTTGAACATGGGACCCAAGGGAGGCATTTCGAAGAAAAAGTTCTCCGGAAAATGCTACAACCGTGATGGTATGGGTCACAAGGCATCTGAATGTAAGAAGGCAAAGAGAAACCAAGAGGTAAATGTGGTAGAGAATATTTCTCAGGAGGTTTCTAACCTAAATCTCTGTGCTGTAATATCAGAAGCCAATCTGGTGGGTTCTAACCCAAGGGAGTGGTGGATCGACACTGGTGCCACTCGCCATGTTTGCTCCGACAAGGAGATGTTTGCTACTCTTGCGGAATCTATGAATGAGGAAAAGCTATTCATGGGAAATTTCGCCACTTCCGAGATCAAGGGTCAAGGAAAAGTTGTCCTAAAGATGACATCTGGAAAAGAACTGACTTTGAACTATGTGTTGTATGTGCCTGACATCCGCAAGAACTTGGTGTCAGGGTCGCTTCTTAACAAGCATGGTTTCCGCATTGTATTCGAATCAGATAAGGTGGTTTTGTCGAAAAGTGGAATGTTTGTTGGCAAGGTTATGTTTGTAATGGGTTATTCAAACTCAATGTTATGGCTGTTAAGCCCATTAATAAAGTTAGTACTTTTGCTTACTTGCTTGAATCTTCGTGTTTGTGGCATAGTAGACTTAGACACGTTAATTATGATACAATTCGTAGACTAATTAACATGAAAAGCATTCCTGCATTCCAAATTGATAAACAACACAAATGTGAAACTTGTGTTGAGGCAAAACTAACGAGATCATCTTTTCGAACAATTGAAAGAAATAGTGAACCACTTGATCTAATTCACAGTGATATATGCGATCTAAAAAGTGTGCAAACTCATGGTGGAAATAAATACTTCATCACTTTTGTTGACGATAGCACAAAATTTTGTTATGTGTATCTCCTCAAAAGTAAGGATGAAGCTATTGACAAATTTGTCCAATATAAGAGTGAAGTTGAAAACCAACTTAGCAAGAAAATAAGGCATGTAAACTGGTGAAGTCTTTGTATGGCTTAAAACAAGCACCAATTCAATGACACGAAAAATTTGATAAAGCCATGATGGGAAGTGGGTTTAAATTTAGTGAATGTGACAAATGTGTATACATAAAGAACACTGAAATTGGATATGTCATTTTATGTCTTTACGTAGATGACATACTTATCATTGGTAGTAATGATAAGATGATTAAATCCACAAAGAAATTATTGAACTCAAGATTTGACATGAAAGATTTGGATTAGCCGATGTAATCCTTGGAATTAAAATTCATAGAACATCAGAAGGGCTAGTCCTAAGTCAGTCACATTATGTTGACAAAATAGTTGAGAAATTCAATAAGGATGACTCTACAATGGCTAGAACCCCAATAGATATCAGTCATCATCTATCAAAGAATCGAGGTGAGAGTATGTCTCAATTAGAATATTCTCGAGTCATTGAAAGTCTGATGTACTTAATGAGTTGTACAAGACCAGACATAGCTTATGCAGTAAGCAAATTGAGTAGATTCACGAGTAATCCAAGAGTTGAACACTGGAAAGCAATTATCAGATTGCTAAGATACTTAAGGTACACTCGTGATCATGGACTACACTATACCAGATATCCTGCTGTTATTGAAGGATACAGTGATGCAAATTGGATATCTTATATGAAAGACTCAAAATCTACAAGTGGATTTGTATTCACTTTAGGAGGTACAACAATTGCGTGGAAATCTTCTAAACAAACTGTAATAATCAGATCCACAATGGAATTTGAGTTTATAGCTCTTGATAAGTGTGCTGAAGAGGCTGAATGGCTACGTCACTTCTTAGAAGATGTTCCAGGATGGGAAAAACCAGTGCCGGCTATATGCATACATTGTGATAGCCAATATGCAATTGGGAGGGCACAAAATAAAATATATAATGGTAAGTCTAGGCATATACGTCGTAGACACAATACCATCAGACAACTACTCCCAACTGGAGTTATCTCTGTTGACTATGTAAAGTCAAAGGATAATATAGCGGATCCGTTAACCAAGGGGTTAACAGAGAGTTAGTTACAAAATCGTCAAGGGGAATGGGGCTCAAGCCTATAGAATAAATTGTGTGCGAAGGAAACCCACCTACACTGACTGGAGATCCCAAGAACTAGGTTAAATGGGACAACCTAATCGCACTGATTTGGTATATCACTGTGGGGGTTATCTCCAGTCCATTCCTTTTATGAAACAGTGAATGTTGAGGATAAGCTTACGGCTTTTAATGATTCTGATAAGAAGCAATATAGAATCACCTATGTGAGAGAGAAGTGGGGCCGCTTCGCAGGAATTGCCAGGCTCAATTCTAGAACCTCTCGCAGAACCAGGCGTGTGTTTATGGCCAAAACGAACACAATCATGAGAACTTAATAGTATCTGGGAGAGTCTTGTGTGAAGTATATCTTAATTTACATAAACGGCAGAACAGTTTAAGGATATCATGTCTACTGGTCAGCTAGTAAAGCAAATATATTTCAAAAGGGAAGGTTCAAAGGGTAACACCTACCTATCCTATGCATGATTCAACTGTAGAACTTTGTCACCAAGATTTGTATCAATTTTCATTCATGTGGGGGATTGTTGGAAATTTGAAGAGTTTTGAATAAAAATTATGTCTCATGAATGTTGGAGTGTCTTTTGGCTCTCCACATTCTTGAGTTAGTTGAAGAGTTTTGGCTCTTCATATTCTTGAGTTAATGGGAAGATTAATTGAGTTAATTAATCTTGCATGACTCTTGGTATGCATTTTGAGGCTTATAAATAGTGTGTTCTCTTCCTCATTTCATACACATGAAAATTTTATCTCTTTCAAGCACTCCCTTGCATTACATATTGGTATCTTTCCATTTGGCCTCCGTTAAATCTCGATGATAAATTAAAGGTACGTTTTCAGTTCGCCGTAGTAGTGTCTTGTGCTAAGTCACTGCTGGTTGTCCCGTTGTATCCTGGGAAACAGACGTCCAAGACGATCCTCGAAGCACATATAGGAGGGGACGAATCTGTTTTAAGGACACTGTACTTCGTACAAGCCTCGGTTTGGTTTACTTCATTTAGATCGTTTCTCTACTGTTTTCTCTTCACTATATTGCTCGCTGGTTTTATTGACAAAAACCTTTCTGTACTGTCCCATTTGATATATTGTGCAAAAGTGGACCTTAGGCCTTTGCCTGGTCCGATCTTATATCTCAACATTGTGTTTCAATCGCTTTCATATTATGTGCAATTATTGTAGCCAACACAATGCTTTTCTCATATAAATAAACTAATTTTGCTGACAAAATTAATATTTGTTATTGAATCAATTGGTCAACAAACTGTATTTTGTATAATAATCTATTTTACAATATATTATTATAGTAAATCTAATTTAAATAATTATAAAGTAAAATAAACTTTTTGTAATATACATATGTTGATTTTTACATTAAATGACACTGTTAACCGAATATTCTTATAAGCAAATATTTGTGGAAAAAATTTATCTAATAATCAAGGCTTTAAAATTACAAAGGGTAAAGCACCTCTAGTGCATTTTGAGTTGAACGAGAACGAGTACAACGTGAGATATTATATCATCGATGATATTTATCCATATTGGGGTGTTTTTGTGAAAACCATATATCGGTCTCTCTCACAAAAATATAGGATTTTTGCACCATATAAAGAAGGGGTGAGAAAAGACGTTGACCAAGTATTTGGTGTACTCCAAGCACGTTGGCACATAACAGAGGTTCATCTCGCATGTGGAATCCTATTGATTAGATTAAATAATGAAAACTTATATCATTTTCCATAACATGATTGTGGAGGACGAACGAGAAGATATGCTCGAAGATCGTGATTCCCAATTCAAAGATGATGAATCCGTGCCATCGGATATTCTTCGTTTGAGAGAACTTACCATAGAGTTCAATGCTTTTCTGGAGCAACGTGTTGGTATTGAAACTGATGTTTGCACTACATACTTCAAAATGACTTATCGAATATATTTTGAGTTTTCATGGATGTATAATTAATTATGTGAGTTTCTTTAATTATGTGTGGTATTTTTTATTATGTGCAAGCATTTATATTTTTTATATGTAATTTTATTTTTTTCCAATTATGTATAAATTTATTTTATTTGTAAATACTTATTTATTTAATCAAATAAAAAATTAATATTACAAAAAAATAATTAAATAGTACAACATCATGTCACATTCACAAAACCATGAGATAAAAGTTATTAACACCAACATCATGAATATAATTGTATCTCACCAACATTTCACACAATTGAACATGCTCCAATGCTCCATTCTTTCTCTCTTGAGTTTAAAGAAAGCAACAAGTTTCTTTATGTGAATTGGGATATGTCGTACGATCTAACCAGCAAGGGATTGCTTTTGTAATCTTTTGGAGGGAGATCTGTTGGGAAGGCCAAGCGGTCGGAGGCATCTTATTTTTTTTACTCATGTTATATCATTTATAATTTAAGTCGACTAATTTTTATATTTTTATATTTTATTGTTTTTCATATGGATGAAAAAAATATCGAATTTCCGTATATCCGAAATTATCGTACCGAAAAAAATATCGAATATTTGGCATGGTATAGTACGATATGAAATTTGAAAATTTCGGTATTACCAGAATAACGAAATACCGAAATAATATATAAAAATTTAAAATAAATATTTTAAAACAATAAATTTATAAAATTTTAAATATAAAGTTTTTTCGGTATATACCGATATTGTACCGAAATCTCGATATACAATATAAATTCGGTATAATCGGCATGTTAATTATACGTACCGAAACTTTCGGTGGTATAGATATAAAATTTTATTATATTGTAATTTTCGTTACGGTATATAATTTTTAATACGATACGATACACCTAAATTGGAGTGCTAATGTGATGCTGAAAAATGCGATGTATTATCAAAAATTGCAATCTGGTTGTGTCATTATGAATTGGTCCATAACATAGCTAAAAAAGTAGTACAATTTTTGTTTGTCGGTCAAAAATTAGGTTTTTTTTTTATAACTTGTTAGAGCTGGAACACACACTTGCACATTTTGTTCATATCCTTTAGATTCTTTACATGCATCACGCCCATATATATATCAACTCATCTCACTTATCCACCACTTAAAACTAAAAATTAAATCCTTTCAAAAAAAAAAAACTACAAATAAAATAATAGAATCAATCTCTCATTCATAATTTTATATACGCATAACTTATCGATTGCCTGCATATTATGTACTAAAATCCAAATTTATAGTCAACTTATAACTAATTATTATCCCTCGTGTTAGGCCAAGTGCAATATAGTTATTAATAAAATATAGATTCAATCGAATTTTTGAAAATTTCTTTTTAATTTTGAATATAATGATAAAAGGAATTGGGAAATCTGTTTTTTGTCACATAATTTTGCTGATTTACAATTTTTTGATCATATATATTATCAAATTTCAAGTATACTCCTATATTTTCTGATTTTGATAAGTTTAGTATTTTTATCAAGAGTTTAGTGAAACTATATGTCAGCATCATATCATCAATGTATTGGTGTTATGTTAGCTCTAAGTTAGAAAAAGACAAAAATTGTCGGAAAAACACACAAGACGAAAAAAAACAATTTTTCTATAAGAATTTTTGAATTTTTTTTTATCAAAACATATATATAGATATTATAATATATACTCGTCTTTCACCA